>NC_134484.1:111926499-112031499 GCF_040206685.1 Ascaphus truei | reverse complement strand
GTGAAAAGGTAAAAAGCTATATAGTACTGAATCTACAAGGAACAAGAATAAAAGTAGATATATGAACGGGCAATGTGTTTGACTGCAAAGAAATGGCCATTTATAAGAAATGGCCATTTATAAGAAATGGGTTGAAATGATTTCTAGAAGAAGTTTAAATAATGTTTTACCACTTGGTTGTACAATCATTGCTATAATATTAATTTATACATCTCCCCATTCACTACATTCCAAATTAAAAAGTTAAACGTAGTGCAGAAAAGGTCACACTACATTGCATTTTGATGCTTTCACACTGAGCTGCATTGCAGTCATATTAATTTGATAAATGGTAATTTAAAAAAATACATTAAAAAGAAAATGAATCATACTTAAGTGTAATTTGGTAGAGTCCGTTTAGTTCACACCTGGTGGTAGGTCCAATAGTCGTCTTTCAGATTCTGGTCTTAACCAGTCCCGTTAGCTCTTCTTCGATGAAACCAAACTTTAGACTTTTCCATTTCTGTGGGTCTACAAAAGGAGAAGAGAGAAAGAAGTAGACTCTAGAGAATTTAATACAGTTCCTTTGCCATCAGTGACTGGGATAGTAATGCTAGTGCGAATACATGCCTTAAAAAAGGAGTCCCCTTGAAAATGAACGCTGGGAGTTCGTAAACAGAGTATTTCTACGCACCTCCAATCTGAAAAGTCCTTATACGTAGCATATAGTTTAAAATTATCAAACAAAAAACACCAATACCAGACCTTCCAAGATGACAGTGTATAATATTACTGTGGGTCACGGTCTCGCATTACTGTGACCCACAGTCCTGATACTGTAACAGGTGCCTTTATGGCATTAAATGAGGGGTGAGGGACTAGTCCCTGGAATTTTTTTGCGGCTTTTAGTCGGCCTTCTACATGACGGAGGCTTGTGACTGGTGGTAGTATGTAGTCATACTACTGCATTTGATTATGAAATGTAAACTTTGTAAATCGAGAAGATTCTCAGTGCAGAACCGTCACAGGCCCACACTAGGTGACCTCTTGATACTCAAAAATGGCATCTGTTGCTTGCGATGTAAAATATGTACAGTTATTCTATTCAGATATAAATATCGAATGGTACCAAAAAACGTTTAATTCAAGAACATGTATTTACAAAGATAATAAGCATCCCACAAAATACTATTTTCATGTTTTTAAGCATTTAGGTGTACAAGTATGTTGTTAAAGCAGCAATACAGGTGTTTTTGTTTTATTACAGCATTGAAGCAGGGGGTCTCCTGAGCTTAACTTAATTTTAGCTCTGGTGACGCTTATCCCTGCTTCCAGAGATACTTACCTCCACCGTGGTGCCAGTATCGCTGTGGAATTTCAAGGGTTGGTCACGCCGGCCAATGGGAAGCCGGATGACATCACGGCTTCCTGTTGGCCTCCATGACGGGGAACATTTAAACGCTGCCATTTCGTTAGGCACACAGTTCCCTGGCTGTAGAGAGATACCGGCAACGCTACAGTGGCATCTCTGGAAGAAGGGGGTCCCCAGAGCTGAAATTAACAATTCAGCTCAGGAGACCCCCTGGTTCAAACCTGTGATAAACTAAAAATAAATTAAACCAGTATTGCTGCTTTAAACCAGTGAAACTATACTCACCTTTTTGTAGGGACTGTTTGACTTCTTAGCTAATGGACATTGGCTTAAAATAATGTGTTTGTTATTTCTATTATAGTGATAAACCTGGCAAACAAGTGCGCAAAGGAAAATATTCTTATAACCATGTGTATATGTGATAATGAATATTAATACACCAAAATAAACCAAATACGTGGTAAGTGGGTGATGATAATGATAAACCTATGTTACCAATCAATAAGAGAGCGTCTGCTGCTGTACATAGGGTAGCCCAGGACCCCGAGTATCTAGAAACAACAAAACAAAACACAGCGCACAACGCTCATCGTGAATTAATAAAAAAACAGTGTTTATAAAATAAGGAATTCAAGGTTCTGCGTACATCAGATATTTCAAGGAATTCCAGGCAGCTGCTTGAACACGGGTACATCGGCTGTTATCCTTGCCTAAGCTGCATGATATGAAGCAAGACCCTTGATGAAATCATCTCTCCAAAGTTCCTGGTCGCAGTGAGCGGTAACAGCTACATTGTAGCTTTTTGTACCTGTTTACCTCTTATCTGATGTACGCAGAACCTTGAATTCCTTATTTTATAAACACTGTTTTTTATTAATTCACGATGAGCGTTGTGCGCTGTGTTTTGTTTTGTTTTGACTATTATACATCATTATTTTTACCATATTCAATAACTCCAAAAAGGCAGTGACCTTGTTTTGAAAACTAGTACATACACGTAGTCAAGGTTGGCATGGTCTTTGTTTCCTCTTCTGCTATGGATCACAAAGATGCTGCCAATCAGACCAATTAAGAGCACCAGTCGTTACTTTCAATTTCAAATACTGTATATTTTGAAATCATATTTTTAAGTCAGTTTGTGAACATGATCAACTAATGTTTTGTGGGATGTCACTGTGTGAGAAGGGCTAACTGTCCACACCCATCTCCCCCTTCTATCTCTTCTGACAGGGCAGACCCAGCTGAATGGAAGAAAGCACTTGACTGCAGGGTTTAGATGTGTACACACACACACACACACACACACACACACACACACACACACACACACACACACGGGAATGTCACAAAAGCACCCACCAAAAAGAATAAAATAAAAAAGCAATGTTACTAGCGTACAAAAAAATGAAATAAATCCCCTTTGTTAAAAAGAAGAAAATAAAAGGAACAAAAAAGGGAAAAGCATAAACAATTTGCTTGGAGATGGATATTGATTAGATATACAGGTATCCTCGTTATAGGGCGGTCCGTTATTCATCGCCAGATAATGAACTCCGCTGAGCGAATTATCCGACACTCACCGCCGCGGATTAACATTGGATCCGCAATCTGATGGATAACCGAGGACCGCCTGTATATTTCTCAAACCAGGCAAAATATTGTCACGAAGCATATGGAAACATTCGAACAACGCTGGGAGGTCACACGGCCCTTTACACAAAATTCTGGCAAAAAATTGCTAAATGTTGCAGTAATCTGGATTAAATATTGCATTTAAATCTATTTATGCGCATTCCTGAGCAATGTGAACTTTTGCTCAAACCACAAAACCAAGGAGAAAATAGTCAAAAGCATTTGTCATGTGATCAGGAAACATTACCAAAATGTAAAAATGCTTACACTTGTCCAATGTTGTGTAAAAAATAAAGAATTAATTAACATACTAACCATACCCCTGCCAACAAAAATTGATTCTAGGTAGGAATGCCCTTTTAAAGGAACTCAATTATATTATTCACATAGTGAAGTTGTATAGTATTGTGATGAGCAACGTGCGACTGGGCTTTTAACTTGTGCTTGGACCATTTCTGTGACGTGACACCTGTTGCCCCTTTATTCAGGGCCATATTAATTAATCTTCTCCATTTGAGGGAACGTCAACAATGTAAATGGATAGGGAATAGAATTAATCTCTTCATGTTGATGCCTCTGGCTATGTACTAGTTAAAACATGGACCTGTCATGTTACAGTGATATACTGAGTTGCTATAAAAGCAAATCTCAAACCATTTGAAATCATAACATGCATGTATAGTTTGCAGAACAAGCGAGGTGGATAATTGGCTACGGGACTAACTTATAACAAAAAAAAGGGGGGGAACAAATTAAAATTTTAATGCGTCTTACCAATACCATCGACATTTCAAAAGTCAGGATTGCAAAGATATTTGTTGGTATTTTACGAAGCCTGTGAGGATAAATGCAGCAAAATATTTAATATCTATCAGACATTAAAGGTTTGACCTGTATTGCATACTCCAAAATTTGTATCCACCACGTTTATTTTTAGTTGAATTTGTAGAGCAGGTGCTCTCAAACTTCTTCTCAAGTGACCACCAGCCATACAAGGCTTTAGGAATGACCAATGCATTTGCAAACACACAAAATGTAGTATTGTTTGCCCCCACCCCCCCCCAAAGAAAAATAAAACACTTGGCCTCAGGACTCTGAGCAGAGTTTGGAGACCACCTTTTAATGTTGATGTTAAAATGCTTCTAGCTAAATATGAGAAGATACAAACATAACATCTCTAATTTCTTCCAATGCACACAAATGGTATATTTAGATTAAAAAAAATATATTATACAACAGACAATTAGCAATTTTAATAAGCTTTCATCCTCGAGCTAGCAGATGTAGAAAAACATTATTTTGTTACTCATTTCTTCACGGAATAGAATCCTACGGCAGCCATAGGATTCTATGCCATTGAGGAAATAAATGAGCCATATTTCATGTGGAACAGCAAAGATTCAAAGATGTTTTTCAGAACCATACTTCTTAAACATGACTAATGACTTTCGATTTACTATATATACACTTTGCACATGGTAGATTTGTTTTTTAGCTTCTATATTTTTATGTATGTGTCCCCCTATATCTGTACGACTTCAATGGTCTCATTTTTGCAGAATGGCAAGGAATACGGACGTATTATGCACCAACATTACTATTAAAACATGTGGAGTAGCTATGATATTCTGAGGCATGCCCGAGTATGCTGTAGATAAAAAAAAACCAACACAATTAGACGCCCTGTGTAAATAACAGGATACCCCATCACATACTGTAAGCACTTCAGGGCAGGGATTTCCTTTCCTATTTTCCTATGGCCTGATTTTATGTGTTGCACTTGTATTATAATGCCCTGTATTGTCTCTTTTGTGTCGAGTACACTATGGGCACTACATAAAAGATATACACCCATGAACAAATTTGCTGCGCATTGCACCTTCCCAGTCAAGGATTGCAATCTATGGTTTCAGGTTGATAGTGCAGATCAGGAAGAGAGGAAGAATGTTTTAGCAGCTAAAGGCATCCCTGATAATCCTCCCCTGCAACGTGATGAAGGGCAACACCTTTGAAAGCAGGACAGAAGTAGAATGATACTTGAACATTCAAAAGTAGTTGGTTAAATATAAAAATAACTTGTAAACCAGTAATAAGGTTGCTCCGTGTATTCAGGGTCTCTGACATGGCTCCCTCCAGGTCTGGTTCCCAGCATTACTCGGAGTCTCAGCACTCTGACAGCGCTCTAGACAGCAGCATTTTAACAATGTTTCAAGTCTGACAGCCCAGAACACAATGGGAGCCATATGGCGCTACCTTGCAGAACAAAGTGCAAAATGATGAACCTTCAAGCAGCATTTCATTCAAAATCTCCTGCGTTGTAAATGAATCAGTTATGTAGATATATACAATACTTACTGCATAAAACGCTTCATACCCTTGTAATGTATTCATGTTCCAGCTATAGCAACTATTTAGTTGATCGATCAAAAAAGAACGGATCAAATCAGCAGCGTAGGTTATTGTGTATTACTGGAAGGGTTCCAGTCCAGGCTTTGGCTGGAACCCGTCCTTACCTGGCTGCTGTGGACATTTTGGTTACTGGTAGCTTGCTTTATTGGCTACACCTTTTCCTGGGCTTAAATAGCAGCTAGTGACTCCAGTCCCCGCCCACCATTGTATGCGTTTAGCTGTGTTCCTGGCCATTCCAGGCTCTAGTTCCTGAGCTTTTACTTCCTGTGCTTTCCTCGTGGCTTGCCTATTGCTGTGGCGTGCCTATCCCTGTGGCTACATTGTTCATCGGATTTCCCCGTTGCTGACCCTGGACCGTGACCCCGACCTTGCTGATGCCCTGATCCTTTGCCTAGATTCTGTACCACTGCCGCCAGCCCTGACCCCTGCCTGCTTACCGACTACAGATACTCTTACAGGACTCTGTCCCTGGGCTCTGGTCGGTTTATTTGCATCCTTACCTCAGCCCTGCGGGTCCGCTTCCTGATCGGAGACGAGCATCGTCACAAATTACCATAAATGTAAGAAACTGTGGCATTAAAAAGTAAAAATGAAACGGGCAGGAGGAAATGCTGTTTAAAGAAATAAGTGGCTCCAAAGGTAACAAACTATTTTATAAAGAAACAATGAGAAAGGGAGAGATATGTCAGGACCAGAAGAGGTTGATAATCTAATAAAACAAGGGAAGACTGTACAGGAGAAGGTGGTGGACAGAAAAACGTATGCCCAAGAAGACAGGTGCTACTCGGCAAGAAAAACAAGTTCAAAATAAATAAAATAAAAGCGCTAATTTTTTTGCCGACCGCTAAACACCTGAATCTTCCTTGGCTTTACTTGTGAACGAGGTATTGACAAAACTACTATGTAAATAGGACATTGTTGTTCGTACCACTTGCTAATTATCCGAGGAGCATTTGCTATAAAACACTTGCTGTGGAGAAAAATATACAATCTGTCCATAAGCAGGTGCCACAGAGATCTATAAAAGGCAAAAATTAAAGTATTTCAAGGGGATAAGCAACTTCAAAAACACTGTTCAAATGCAATTTTTTCAAAATAGAAAATGAGAAAACATAGCGAGTTAAACTTTTTGGGCAACAGATTGCTTTCTATCCAGACATTTCTATTTAAACAAATAAATGTACATGTCTTACAAGTTACAAACAAGAAAAAACAGTTACATTAAAGTAGCAATCACTCCTTACTATTCTGCATTTATTTACACAATAAGAACGGATGGGCCTCCAGAGCTGAAACGTGCCATCTTCAGCTCCAGGAATCTCCCAGTCCCCAAGATATTCCCTGGCAAAGATAACTTTCTGATTTTCAAAGGAGATTTAAATGGCTATCCAAAAGGAAGATGTGACCGATCATGATGTGGCTTCCTATTTGCCTGGAAGGATATTTAAAGCCAGTAACTTCCTCTGTGTACCTCAGGAACCAAATCACAGAACTTGGACTAGTACGGTTAAGTTCCAGAGACCCGAATGTGGATTAATTTTTTTTAAGTGGGCAGGGCAATGCTATTTTAAGGTGGTGCAATCTTTTTAAGACAGCCAATTACAAGCTGTTCCACTCTTTTCTTTTTGACCTGCACCATGTGACTGTCACTTTAAATGTCATGAAAATTTGTATACAGCCTTGATACGTATTCCAGAACACCTTTATGTTAGATTGATTTTCCTTTAAAAAGAAAAATGGAATATACTTTTGGCAACACATGGATGACAAAGAGCATCCAAAACGTGAACAATGGTTTAATGTGTCTAGTTAAAGAAGAGAGCCTGAATTTGATGAATTGAACTGAGAATTGAGGCAGGGGGATCTCTGGACCGGAACCCCATTAATTTCAGCTCCGAGGACCCCTTGCTTCCGGTAGCCGCTCCACTAGCATGGTTCACGTAATGGCGGAGTTCCAAAGCTCCCACGCCCTGTGGGCCAATAGGAAGGCATGACCCGCTCAAGGGCATTTGGTATCTCCTCCGGCGTTTAGCCATGACCTCACCTTGCCACAGGGACCTCTCTCTTTGCCGGCCGTACACACTACCCTAAACCCACTTATCTTGGCGAAGCGGCTGCTGGTCCCTCTGCGTCTGAATGCCGGCAGAGATCTGGTCGCGGCGAGACGCCCGTAACCAAATCACCATTGGTCTACATGACAGGGGAGCTTTAAACTTTGCTAAGATACCGGAAAACCCTTTGGAGCTACCCATCTCAGGAAGCAGGGAGTCCCCGGGGCTGAAATTATTGGGGCTCAGCTCCGGAGACCCCCTGCTTCACATCTACATTAAACAGCAATACAAAAAGAATAAATTGCTCCTTTCAATGTTGTTATAACATTTATTTTTCCACTAACATTCTAATTCCTACCAGTTTGTAAAATGTTTCAGCGTATTCATCTGGCAACAAAAGCCAAAACTGATCAAAATGCTGCATAGTGAAATGCAACAAACGCATTGTATGAAGTCTACAGGAAACATCCAATTTACACAAGAAAATTCTCTGCATACACCACATTTATGTACTGGAAAGACGAGTCGGAAGGTGCATATGGTACATACCCAAACACAGTTTAAAGGGGTAGTCCCACGTAGCAGTTTTTCTTTCATTGTTGCAGTTTGTTAAATAGGCCTATGCATTCTTCTTTCTCCAGGTCTAACTAATTTAAGCATATCAAGTACTTATGTTTGTTTATCTGTTGGATTATGAATGGCTTCATAATTACAATACGAAAAATAGACAGACAAAGCTCTCGTTTTGAAAACTGACAAATGGTCTCATCATCAAAATACAAGAAAGACTGTAAAACCCATCCAAACGCTCTGGTTTACACTGGAAACGTAAAACTACTTCTGTTTGATTTGGTCAGCTGCATTGAACCATTAAACATACCATTGTCCTAAGTCCACTTTCGTACTTGGAAAGACTGCCCTTTGAAATGTGCTTTCCTTTCATGTCGGGTTGTAGCCCCTCCAAGCTTCACATTGCAAAGCCAACCTCACACTGATGAAACCCAAAAGGTCAAAATAGCTACCCAAGAGTAGGTTTACTGGCTATGCAATTCTTTAACCCAGGCTGTGCTGGAAACGCTGTAATACGACAGGCATACGTTTATAGGGATCCATGTTAAAATTGACACGATGCAAAAGGTAACACTGTGTATTCATTTGCATGATATTACCCAGAATCCCTGGTTGCAGTGGAAGCATTGGATGCCAAGAAATAATGGGGAAAGGCAGTGTTGCAGACCTGTCAGAGACATGTGAATGTGCTCACAAGTGGGATTTCTATTTCAGGAAAGAAAACATTCTAATTGTCCATACTGGGTAGAGATGGCTGAAAAGTTCGCCCGAGTGTTGAAATAATGGCAATTTTTAGATCTTTGTTGCGCTACACTTAAAAATTGAAGGCAGACTTTGGAAAACATGAAAGTACACTTTTTTGTTTTTGAAATTCTCAAGCAGTGAGTATAGGGAGGCCGCACTTTAGTGTCGGTGACGCCGACGCCACGGTCGCAGGAAAAATCAAATTGAAGTGACTTCCAGCGATCGCGAGAACGCCGGCGCGCTGCTCGTACTATAAGCGCACGCGATGGCGTCAATACATTTGTTTTGCCGTGACGTCGCTATAAGCGCGGCCTGAGAAGAGTCCTAGTGTCAATGACAGAACCACCAGAATTTCTAGACACCTTCAAATGTCTCACTGGTGTTTAAAGTTTCTAAATTTTCTCCAGTATGGGAGGTATATTGATTGTTTCCATGCTATGGCAAATGCACAGTGTGTTCATGTAATTATATGGGTTGTACGTGGATCATCTAATCCATGCATAACAAAAAAAAAAAAAAAAAAAAAAAAAGGTGACAAATGTGATTCAAGGATTCCACGGGATAACAGCTAAATGAAAAATTGGGATTTCTCGCTCTCCTAGACATTAATCAGTCATCTGACTAAAAAGTGCTTAGCAAACATTTTTACACTTTTTCTGTAAATTAAGTGACATTTGTGCAAAAGGTCACATTGCTTGTAAATGTAGCCATTAGGCGATATAATGCATACCCTTAAAATTGGGTATGAGAGAGACACCAATTTGGTAGAGGGTCCCACTATTCTGCACGGGGTAAGATAACTGAACACACCAGAGGAACCTGGAAAATAACCAATTTAAATATAAAAATATGTCTTTTAGCCCTCTTCCATAGTAAAGTTGTGAGAACAATTAAGCAATGTTCTCCTGGTCTGCAAACGTTTTTCACTTTTCTACCACTACCATTATTACCACTATCTTAATACGTAGTTCAGTTACCATTTCACACACAGCACACAAGTCTTAGCGAAAAAATGTTACCAAACAGCCTAAAGTGAGAAAGACATTGGTAAAGCAAGGAAGTAAAACACTGAGGTTTAGATTTTCTGAACAAATTTGGAAGATTTGATATTTGGGTCACTTCTGGGAATGCCCTGGTGGACAAAACCAGAATAAAGTTTGATTTAAAATAAATAAAGTGGTAAATCTTCGCTATGCTGCAAGCGCCTTTTGTCCCATATCAGAGTGTGTTTTGTTTGTGGGTGGCCTTCAGCTTAAAATCATATATTTTTCCAATAGCCCAAATAAAATAGATGTCTAAAAAAGGTAAAACTGTACGTGATTATATATTTATTAAGCATTTAGTGTGTGGATTCACAGGCCAAGATGTGAGTCTACTAATGTTAGCTGCAATATAATATTTATAAAAAGTGGGCTTGCCCATATAAAACAATGTAATATCACTTTGCTTTTACTGACATGAATACATTTACAACAGAGTTCAAAAACAAATACTCAGATTGAAATCTGCTTAAAAAAAAATAATACCCCCAGACATGTAGAACAGGGGTGTGCGGCGTTGCAGAGGTACCGCGCTCTTCCCCAAGGCATTCATTGCGTGAGGCCTCTGCAACATCAACTTACCTTGACTCTACCGGCGTCAGGCTCGTCTCCATGGCAATGCGGCATCAAATTATGCTGCAGGTTTGACGTGACATTGCGTTGCTGGCGTCAAATGATGCTGCAGGTCACGCGAGGTAAGGGGGGGGGAGGGTCCTATGGCATTTAAATTTAAATGCTTTGGGGAAGAGCATAGGGCCTCTGAGCACCACGCCCCACCCAGAAAATCTCCCGCCCCCTGCTGTAGTCTGTGAAATGCTGCAGCTGATATGCAACATTATATTATTAAATAAAACATTGTTACAGCTTTCAGAATAGACTGTGCTGTTTGGAACACAGCAAAATATCTGTTTATGATACTTTGTTGCCAAAGGGCAGAGTGCTATTAATAATAATAAAAAAGTGTGCAGAGCCTATTCCAAAAGAGGAAATGGATAGGACTTTCTAAATGGTTGCTATAACAACCAAAAGGATGATCAGTACATTAGCAAAATTTTAACTAGCATTAGTTGTTAAAAAAAAAAAATTCAGACAGTATTATCTAATACTACAGACCGATTTAGTTGAACAATCTTTTTTTTTTTTTTTTTTTAATGTTTTGCTGCTTAAAGCTGCATCCAAAGTGGTTTTCACAAAAAGGTTGAAAGGAGGCATCAAGCAAAGTTTTCATAAGGATGTAATACATTCAATGACACACGTTTAACGCCTTGTCCTCATCAATACAAAGTCACACTATTACTTTGGCAATTAAAGTAACCAAAGAATCGTATTATTGCCGATAACGCATAATATATTTATTCGAGTCGTCCCGAGAACAAAATGCTTCATATGAGAAAGCCTTTTCTAATATGAAATCCTCCTAATCTTACAAGATGGTCATTTGCTTGCAGTCATGCACGATTTCCAAGTGTGCAATGGGCAAATAGATTAGATATCGCTATAAAACCAACTTATTTATATATTAAAAATAGATCTGACTGTGCCAGCACCGTGCACTGTTCAAGATCCATATTACAAATCGGAGTCCTTCTTAAAATTCTTTAAAGACTACAAAAAGTTATTTGGCATTTAATCACCTGATTATATAGTTTTTTATTTTTTTGTAGAAATGCATAAACTGATTGTACATATATTATATGCAAACAAATTTAATGCAATGTGTACATTAACCAATCACAATAACCAGCATTATACATTCAATAAAAACGGTCAAGAATCTTTTTGTAGTAAAGATGAATACATTCTTTTTAAAGATACTATATCGAATTGGCGTCAGCAAAACTCTGTATTGGCGAGAATGTCATATTACAGAAAGAGTGGGTTTCAAAAGGTAGAGTATGGCTTATGTAAGATGTACTAATTTGATATCAATACAAAATATGATGCATCTTGACAGAAAGGAGAAAAAAAATAAAACCCTTAGCAAGTGACAAATCGAAATGGTTAGGAACACAATACATACACAAACAAGTACACTAATACAAACCAAAGTGAAAATATGACAATAGTTTTAGCACCATGGAAACACAGATCTATATATAGATCTAACAAACACTTTACATAAATACTATCACATTCTTAATTAACAGACATATAGGCTGTTAATGAGGGGGGGGGGAAAGAAATATGAAAACAAATTCTGCTTGTTTAAATGGTCAATTGCTTTATCATCCATGTTTCTCACATATAATGAAAAACAGTTAAAACCACATATCTTTAAAGTCATTCAAGTTGTGGGGCTAAAAGTAATAGATTTGAGTAACTCCAACTTGCAACCTACTTTTAAAAAAAAGGCTTTAAGGGACAGCTGCATCAGAACTATACATTACCACGCTTGGAATGTGCTTATATTGTTATACTAAGAGTCAGCTTGTTAGGCTTCAATTACCTACCCTTTTGTCACTTTTATTTTTGGTTTGTAGATGTGAAGCACTAATGTTCTGAAGATACAAAGTCTCTCCTCCCCAACACATTTATTTTAAAGGTAAAAACAAACAAATAAAAAAAAAAAACAAAGTCTGCAGATCTTTGATCCATGTACATACACATGTAGGTCAAACGTGAACACTTAGAAAATACAGGGGACTAGCGAATGTTTGCCAACAGAAAGTACTGTACTTAGAGAAAATGTGATTTCCTTTCACTTTTGAGGTAAAAACACTCAGTGCCCATAAAACCCCCCCAAAACAATGACTTGTAACAATATGGCCAATTCAAGAGTCACTAAATACAAGCTCCAAAAGAAATGTGGTGAATCCCCTGTGACACTGTGTCAGTAGTAACAATTTCATTGACTAGGAAAGCTTTGTCCAACATTTATTTGTAATGACAGTGAATGAGCTGTACTTCTGCATTCAAACTAAAAGTGAAGAGGGCACAGGCTGTGTGAACGTTTGCTTTATGCACTACATCTTGTTCTAAACAACTGTAATTACAATACAAAATGTCACATTAAACAAGTCCCTTCCATACTAATAAGTTGCTTACCATTTATAAACTACAACTTAAAAGATGCGACTTCCCAACCCTACTGTATGTGATTTAGTATTAGTTTTTGTAACGGATAAACAAATGCCTATTTTTCTATTACTTAATAGAAAATATTTAATCAACAATGCACTAAAGTGTATCAATTTGTTTTCTAGTGGTGATCCCTTCAAGTTACACTTTAGAGGCAACCGTTTGCTATCTCTATCTATATATAAATAAGCCCAGAGGCCGTCTACTTAAAGGAAATGCAACGCAGGACGCCATGTTATTTTGTGGTGCAAGCCAATCAAGGTCTTTCAAAAAGCAGTAGCTTGTGTCCTTTGGCATTTGGAGCAAGTGTGTAAATAAGCAGGCAGGTGATTAAATAATCAATAATGTTTTGGGTGTCATCTCTATAATCTAAGAAAAAGCCTTGGGGCTTAGTCGGTAAACTGTGATAGTGTGGCTACTGCACTACTGCACAGAAAGCCCAGTTGACCTTAATGGGTAATGACGAATGAGCAAACAAGCCCCTGTGCGTCTTAAATGGTCACAGATTGCTTAATGTTGGAGCAGGGTCATTTAGAGAAGAGCTACTAACCAACCCAGATTCAAATGGGAAATGTTATTCCGTCCCTGTTTCTGATAGCGTGACAGAGCAGAGTGAAGCTACTTTTCACTGCACGATGAGGGGGGGGACCTCACAGCACTGGAATACAATGTCTCGCTCTAATTTGGGGTAACAAGCCAATAGCTTTTAAAATGTTAAACTGTTCTAAAGTGAGAAAAAGAAGGCAACCCCTAAAAAAAAAAAATACATTTTGTTTCTTGTTAACCACATTTTCTTTCATGTTGTAAAGAGATACACACATACATATTACTCACGCATACGTTTTTTTTTTTTATACCTTCCAATTTTCATGGTTTTAACTTTGGCTTGAAAATGTTTGTAAACATTGTAATTTGAGATTTCGGAGTTGTTTTAGATTTACTCAGACAAAACTATAGAAAGCCTTAAAAAACAAAAAAAAAAAAAACAAAAGGGTCTGGTTAAAAAACAAAACACCCAAATGTTTCTTTTAAAATTATCACTAATTACATTATAGAACCACCTTCAAATCAATCTGGTATTTCTGTCTTCCATTAACTTGTAAGTAGAAACAGCTATATTAAAAACAAAATCAATTAAAAAAATTCAACACCCATTCAAAATTAATTCAAATTCTTAATCTTGACATCTTTTTTTTTTTTTCCTCTTCATGAATCTGTCACCAAGATCTCACCTGTAAGCACATCACTGCCACCAAGATGGTACTACTACTCAGGAATTCGCCACCAAGAAAAACCTTTTGGGATAGTGTGAAGTTTATTATGTATCTAAAGTTACAAAACATACAGAACACCTACAAGCTCATATTGAACACCCAAAATAACCACAACATATATATAAGCATATACGTTTCGCAGAGGAGTGCTACTGAGCATGGCAATATATATATTTAAAACCAAAGACATAACATAAAACACAGACAAAGCTCAGTGCACATCCAGTAAAACTTATACACGGTACAGTGTCTAAATATACATGTATAGATAACTAATAAATAAAATGGTCTTTTAGTTTAACATTTTGGCCAAATTGTTGTAAGCCCCTGAGCCAACTGCACGGCAGACCACGTTTCAAGGGTCCCCAACACTCACTCTCTCCCACATTTAAATGGTTAAAAGCTCACTCCATGGCATCTCCCACTCTCAGGGAACTTGCTTGCATACAGTGTGATTGTGACAAATCTAATAGAGTGCTTTTCCTGGTAATGTACAGGTTATTAAAAGCTTCAATCAGACTTAGAACTTTGCAACTAATTTTGACAGATTATAAATCATTCTTCCTGGCAATGCACAGGTTATTAAGAATCTATATTAGTGTTAGGGACCCTTGAAACGTGGTCTGCCGTGCAGTTGGCTATGGGGCTTACAACAATTTGGCCAAAATGTTAAACTAAAAGACCATTTTATTTATTAGTTATCTATACATGTATATTTAGGCACTGTACCGTGTATAAGTTTTACTGGATGTGCACTGAGCTTTGTCTGTGTTTTATGTTGTCTTTGGTTTTAAATGTATCTAAAGTTAGTCTGCATGCTATACAACAGGAGGACAAAATTCATTCAGGATTATTTGGCTCAAACGTACAGATCATTTCTTTAATAGATTTTGGTGTATTGAAGAAATAAACTGACCGCAGTGACACAAAGATGCAGTCCTTTTTCAGACCAAAACATACCAATGCGTGTGTTTAAGGGGTTGATTTATGCCTTTTTATACAAAAATCAGATGGCTGAATGCATTTTAAATAGGTTACATTTCTTTCAAGCGGAGACTTGGGAAGTTCATTTTCTCTAACTCCTCCTTTTTGTATCAGCTTACTGTTCAACAAAAGCTATTTTCTGTCAACAGTAAAAAGGTGTTGCACATTTAAAAAAAAAATTTTTTAATAAGTATGGTTAGCCAAAAAACAGACATTATAACTTAAAAATATCTGTAAGAGCAAAATGCTTAAGATTAAAAACATTAATTTTTTTGTGTCAGGCAGGTGGAGGTAGATTGGACTTTTATTACAAATTAAAGCGGTTGTCATAAGAATATTTTTGATCCTATTAGGGCCAGAGAAGTGGCTGGGACTAATACATAGGTCTGGTTTTGAAGCAATTGTATTTTCGGACAACACCACAGAACATGGCAGCACTCTTTTAAAAAGGATTAGTAAAACCCCCAATACAAAAACAAGAATAATTCCCTGAATCAAGAGGTATATTTTGAGAATCACCACGAGCATTTAGTGCTAACCAAAAACAGCAAATCAACCTCAGTACCTATGGATATCATTGTGTTGATTCAGTCACAGTATTAAAATGGCAACCACAATATTTCACTCTAAAATACAGAGATTACAGCATGGATTGTATTACAGCAGATGCTCTTAACTCTAGTCCTCAAGACATCCCCCAACGGGTCAGGTTATCAGGATACCCCAGCTTCAGCACAGGCGGCGCCGTCTTTGACTGAGCCACCTGTGCTGAAACAGGGATAGCCTTAAAACTTGACCTTTTTGGGAGGGGGGGGGGGGGGGTAAGGTGAGAAAGAAGGTGTCGAGGACTGGAGTTGAAAACCCCTGTATTATAGGAATCCACATGAGAAGTAGCACTAGTAGCAAAACTTAATCCGACAAAATAATTGTTGCCCTTTATCTTCTACTGTAACTGCACTGTATTTATTTCCCTTGTTCTCTGGAACTGCCATGTTTGCAGAAGTGTCAAATTACAAGAACATACTGGTATCCAATAGGTCCATATTGGCAACAATGTTACAAATGTCATCTCGCACACTGCCTGCACCAATGAGATAGCAGTCAGTGTGATGCAACATGTTGAACTTCTGCAAGCATAGCAGATCCAGGGAGAGCAGAAAAATTGCAGGAGAAACGCACAGAATATTCCAAACTGAACAACATCAAAGAGAAATCTGATATCTACACATCAGGATCATTATTAACAAACTCCGTGCACCTTTGAAATTAGTTGCAGTACAATTTTTCACTTGTATTGTATTTGTATTTATTTTACACTTTGGCTTAAAACTTGAATATATTTCTTTTGTTTAAAGCGGTAAACCAAAAAGTTTGCTATTGCACAGAAGTACGTATGGTCTTTTATTTA
The DNA here is from genome assembly GCF_040206685.1 of Ascaphus truei. Lineage (NCBI taxonomy): Eukaryota > Metazoa > Chordata > Amphibia > Anura > Ascaphidae > Ascaphus > Ascaphus truei. The sequence continues at coordinate 112,014,958 of NC_134484.1, read as the reverse complement.
AATATAGGACTGGACAAACCCAAAACAAACATGTCAGAATCAAATTGGAGTTATACTGATTAAGGTGTAATAAGAGACACATTAAACACAAATCTCTGCTGTGTGATGGGCAAGTCACCAATAGCCCAATGTGGGGACTCAGATGTCCTTTGTCCTGCGGCATTTCCCTGTGCATCTTCCAGTATCAGCCCCCAGGTCGTTGGTACCAAGCACACAAAGCAGAGGCGGAAGTCAAGCGTACCAATACCATCACCGATCTCAACGCATTTCATAAAAATCACATCACCAGGGGGTCGGTCATATATACATAAAATACATTTCTAATCAATTCAAACAAAATTGAAAGCCTTCCTTTAATTATATCCATGAATAATCTATCCCTAAATATTTAAGGACAATAACTAAACATTTTAGAATATAAGATTGAATTTGCACCGTTAGAATATTTTATTCATTTATTTGTAAATATTGCAAATGAAAATCACGTCTGACATGTCTGAAACCCTCCCCATTATCTCTTAGCATACATTGTAAATATCAGATGCTAAACATTATTTACTGTTCATAATTTATTTTTTAATAAGAATTTTGTATTAATCAAAACTCATTAACAAATTAAATCGAAAATGTAAACCTTCGGGCATCCTGATCTGTAAATGATCGATCCATCTGTAACAACTTATCCCTATCTCGTCCTCTAGGTGGCTTAGAAACCTTTTTAGGACTATTCCCATGGTGTTTCTCCATAACGTGCGTACATACATATATACAACTGCTTTCCATCTCAGAACTAATTTAGCAGCATTTTCCTCGTCCCAATCTTTATACAGCATATCGCTTTGCCAATATATTCAAGCTCACATGGGAAGTTATTATCTATACAATAAAAAAACAACAACTGAGTTATAATGAATGAATCCCTTTATCTCCATTATGTTGTACACAAGGAGATAAAATAAATTGATCTCTGGCAACATGTTTACACATTTTACAATTCCCACAGGTATAGTTCCCAATGGGCGTCCTAAGAAACGTATCCATCTGTGGTCCAGATATCTGTGGATGTTTAAGCATTCTGGGAGCTAGCATGTGTTTCAAGTTATTGGTTTCCCTGAAAAATATCCTGGGCGATTTGCCTATGTTGTTCACCAATCCACGGTCGATTTGCATTAAAGCCTAAGGTTTGTTCATTATCTGTTACACCAGATTGGCTAAAAGTGGTAAAGAAACTAGGAACATCCTTTGCCTTCTTAAAAATTTTAGGTTTAAGTAAAAGTAGTACCAACTTCAAACATCTCTCCAAAATGTGTTTTCGCACTCTTGGATCATACTTTTCTCTTAAAACGCAGCAGACTGAGCTGACCACCATTTTGTTGCAAGCCATTACTTACGGAGGAGACCTCTTCTTACCATTTCCAAGGCGGTTTTCATTTTTACACTGATACTTTGTTCAGGGAAGATAAGCCTTTATAATATTAAGTGTCCGGGAGCAGGAAAAAAAAAAAAGCTCTCCACAGAGCCCATTGCAGTATGAAGGTAACCCAAGTAGCTAGAAATTAAGAAGTTAATGTATTTTAACACTAGAAAGAAAAAAAAAAGGAAGGAAATGCAGAACATGATATGAGTGAAACTCCTATCAGCTTTTGGGGTGGATTACTTTAAATCTCTGTTCTAAAATTTCTGCCTCTGCTTTAAAATAATTTGTAATGAAGCCGTTTCACTTCATGCTCACAAACTGGCCATATGGGATATTATGGCAGTGTCTGGGATGATTCCTGGAGTACTCCAAATATGAATGCACATTGACGCTGGGGTGGGGGGAAGAGGAGGAGGGTGTGAGGAAAGGTAAGAGCTTGCACTTTCTAACTATTTTTAAATCTGATGCTCCGTTCACGAGCTACAAGCGGTCGACATATTAAATATTCGGGAGATTAAAATGGAGCTCACCCCAAAGCCCAGTGTACTCTAAAGGTTACCATGGTAACATCAGAAGCTACAGAGTAGGAAAAATTGTTTTTGTGTTTAAAAATCATGAGCAGGACATGCTGGCAAGATATTAACATTATAGAAAAGTTAAATTCAGTCTTCTGGGAGTAGGAATTGCAGCTTTAAGTAATATTCTTTCAGGACACATTATCAAGCTAGCAATCTACTAAATAAGAACACAACAGAAAAACTAGAAATTACTTCAACTCAGACACAGAATATGATTTATTTTGATCATGTATAGCTTAAGTGCAAATCTAGAATTGATGGAAGAAAATTAGAAACAATTGTTCCCAGTTTGTGGCACTACATATTACATTTGTTGCAATCCCACTTTAATATGCAATAGTAACCCCATTGATCCCCATATTTTTCTGATTCCACTGGCATTTTTTGTGCATAGAACTATAAATTACAAATTGGTAATAATCCTGGCAAGATATTTGGGTAATGAGGGAAATTACTCAAGAATTACAAATGCAAAATATTTTTTCAAATTCATGAATACAAAACCCCACACATTTCCGGGGCAAAAAAAAAAAAGGACCCCAGTAATTCTCTCAAGCTTATATTATTGATACAATAATGAAATTTTTAAAACATGCACAGAAAAGAGCCAAAAGGAGAACATGCCGGGAGCATTAGTCCACTCACAATTTGAATTCATGGCTCAAATAAGGCAATAAAGGGAGTTCATTTAACAAAAGTGGAATACTAAATTGTATGTATAATTGTATTAATATAGTGACAATGTACACATTGCTTTAAAAAAATGACATGGTTCTGTCGTCTAAAATGTAATATAGGTGGAACTTGATGGACATGTATGTCTTTATTTATATAGCACCATTAATGTACATAGCGCTTCACAGCAGTTATTAACCTGATGCAACTACTGTATAGATCAATTAGAAACCATGGGAATAAATGCAGCAGGAAAATGACAAGAAGGCAAAAAGGAGACCCATGGAGCTTACAATCCAAGTGTTATGTTGGGAGGCTTAGAGACACATTAGGAGTAACAGTGCATTACTGGACGTGCAGACAGGGGAGTTCAAGTGCACCAGGAATATTTATTACATTTTGATTTTTCAGTAACTATTTTACACCATACCAATTGTAGTTTAAAATGCCGACTCCTATCTTCTGTATTCTTTAGAAGTTAAACATACATTAGAGGAGACAGATTGTTACAACTGTGTTTAAAATAAAAAACCTATGAAATACAATTAATTGCTTCTCACTTTTGGATCTTTTTTGATTGTCACATACCCATGTGTATTTCTTGGTTTCCAAAATAATTCACCACGGGCTGAACAGATTTTCATAGCCCTCACATTCAACAATCACCATATCCAAATATAGTTCCCACCATCTACCATTTTACCAAAACACATATTTACCAAATTAAACGAATTACTTGCAACAAGAAAAACAGAAATTAGATTAACTACTGATAGCAAAAAGACAAGTACTCCATATACTTACATTATTAACATTACCAATAATAAACCCTCTTGAATCTTTGTTATGTCAACTTGTTCTAATCACCTTGAACTTTCATTATAAAAAGGTGTGCCTGGCATCTCAAATCATTGGATCCCTCATCTTAAAAGCTTTTCAGCTAAGAACTAATGTCCACAGCGGTTTTAAAATTATCAAAGAATGAAAGAAAGTGCCTAGACTAGTTTTATTAAATGAAGTGTAAGCTATAAGAATATTGAAGCTAAATAATAGTAACCACCCATCATTGTACACTTTACTGAAGTTTATGACGTTTCCCTGAATTGTACCAAATATACAATGTTACATTCTCCTTCCTATAAGCAAACAACTCCATTGCAGGTATTTTTTTTCTTGACAGTTAAACAAGAAAAGTTGGAAAAACAGCTAAGTTTAAAATAATAGTGAAGAAAGGGCATTTATATACTGAAATATCAGTTTTGATCAAATTTGCAATATCGTTAATGAAATAAGCAAAACACACTGAACATATAATACCATATATCTACTTTAAATATTAATACATTTTACAAGATTGTAATTAAACCTATTGAAACAGGCCCAACTGCAAATAGATATTTAAAACATGTAACTCAAGCAACACTACATGCACATATATGAAGAATACGCTTATGGAAGTAGGATAAAAATCTAATGTTATCCATATATTTATTTACATTTCCAGATCCACAATCAAGCTAACTAAAAGGTTTGTAATGACTAAATATGCAAAACAAATAAGAAAATTGGTAAATATCTTTAATAAAAGTGTTTAATGAATACCTGCTAAAATCTTATCTGTTTTGTTAAGTGTTTCCTAGACTACAAAAATCTACATGCTTTCCATCACTGAAACCTGTGTTTTCTCCTTAAGATTCATTTACAATGTTCTAGCTTAATCTATATTACAAATAAACTGGAAACCTATATTTTAAACAAGTATCCTTAACGGGTGTTCTCTACTCAAGACAGAATAATTCTAACAAGACAAATTCTAAATACACGTTTCAGATTGTTATAACAATGTTCTACAGTATGTTTTCCCAATTAAGGATTAGTTGAAATATACATATAATTTTAAAAACACCATGCTATAATGCAAAATTATTCACTGAAAGTCTACTGGTGGCAAATACAATATCACACAATAACAAAACAAGGAAACCATTATTTGTCGTTAGTTTAAAAAATAAAAACGTGGGCTGGTGTGCAAAACTGCTGCAGAAGTCAGAACATGCTAAACAAATAGCAATGGTGTGTCAAATGATCATTTTGTAAAATGTATACATATTAATAAGGGATCTCTAATCAATGCTGACTTTTTTTGTGCGTTCAAGTTGAATAAAACAATATTACTGGACATTCATATCAAAACTCAATGAGCAAATCAAATGTACAAGTTTATAGCATCAACTTTACTGAATCACATGTAGGTCCTAAAATAAGAGTGAAAGAATAAAATGAACCAGAAACCTAAAAAGGATATCTGAGAAGGGAATAAGGTTACACCACTGAGAAGCTTCATTTCGCTTTCCTCACTTCTGTTTTGCAAGAACTGTTTCAGTAAGTATGTATTAGAACACAATCTTTGGTGTCCAACTCTACTTACACATGTGTGCAGAAATCACATTTACAAAGTAGTAGCAGACAATGTTCTCTTTCTACCCAACGTCATTACAAAACGTAGTAACACTGTCTATTTCAAAATCTGAAGATGCTACACAAAATGAACAGAAATACACTACACGGAACAGGTTTGGGGATATTGTCCAGGTGTCACACAAACAAAGAAATAAAACATGAATAAAAAGAGCACCTTATTTAGGAAAAAGTAAAATAGGTAATTATCTCCACTTCAGTCTGGTTTACAGTAAAAGTATGCATTGTGCTTGATATTTTTAAGAGGGGGGAATGGGGGAATGGAGGCCATTGGAAATGTTTCTACATTCATCCAAGATCAGGAGGCAGAGCAGAACTACAATCAACAACGAGTACAAAAGATGCTTTAGACTCGGGCAATTCACAACAAATAAGAAGAGGTACAGGGATAACTAATCAGATTGACAAAAAAACAATAGGCAACTAGATTATTTAAGGTTTAGCATTGCTTGAGAATGAAAAATAGACTAGTGTTTTATGGCCATCCTCTCCTCCTGACAGTCACATTTCAACATTTTTTGCTTTGAAATACTATAACACACATAGTTGGACAGTTTTGCATTTCTACCCCTGCTTGTTACTTCTAAAAGAAGTACTGATTGTAAGTTCCCACTGGAGCATGGAGACCATATAGACATTATCAGTTTTGCAAGAAAACAAATTTGATTGCAGGAACACATTTCAACTATACCCTTAAGCCTGTATTTAACAAAACTATATGCAATTTACATGAAACATTAATTGCTGCTTATTTACAGAAAGCTTCATCACATTACGCTTGATGACTGTTTTGATAGATATATATATATATATATATATATATTGGTAAATTAATCTATTTTCTGTTTAATTTAATTTTAAAAAGATACATGAAATTATAGTAATTGAACATAGTAGGTACTGCTGCTGTTTAACATGGTTTATAGGCAAACAAGGCAATCACATTCTCTCACACCAAAAGTACAACATAGAGAAAAAGCTACTTGCATTGCATCTCGTGCCCAACATGTTTCACAAATAAAAAAATAAACTTAAGTATTCAAATATGGCAAACAAAAAAAGTGCAACAAGAGATACATGCAAGTCCAGAATGCAAACCACGCAATCATTCAAATTAGAACTATGAAATAAACATATAGAAAGAAATCAGTCCCTTCTGCAGTCTAAGGACCAAATACAATTTTGATTGGGGGAGGGGGAATCAAAGGCAACATGTGTTTATTTCCATCGTACCTCTTCCTCTATTGAACACAAAAGTTTAATTGAAAGCTACTCTACAAGAGCCATGCTTTCTACCATCAGCCTAAGCTCACTGGTCTAAATGATACCCCAGAGAAGTTATAGGGGCTGTCTTTAAAATACCTTCTCTGTCCCTGATCCCACGTGGAAGCACCAGCAGCAGCCCCATCTCCTTTTTCCCATGCATACAATGCAAGATGCATCCCCACGTTATAGGAATAGAAAGGGCACCGCTGCATTGTGCAGTACATGGGGATTATTAAGAGCAGGTGAAATGTATGGAGTGAAAAACAACAAAAACACCAGTCGATGCTGTTACTCTTCATCTGAACTCTTCCCCATCAAGAGCACAGGGGGGAACTGGATAAGCCACAAGCCATCCCACTACTCAAATGCAATGGCTGAGTGTTTCACAACGACAGGGGGGCAGGAGCTTGGTGTGCATAGTTAAGTTTCTTTTCTTTAAGCATGTACAAGAGTGACAGGGGAGACAATGTACATCACCTCCAAGCCCACATTGAGAAATACACAGCATGCAAAAGGAAGGTGCAGATCCATAATAAAAACAGCAAAATCAGCATCAGTCCCCTTACAAATAACATCAATGGCTCAAAGCCACACAGCAGTACCCCCCAACCCCCACCCTGTTGTGCACCTTTCTGGGCGTTCAGGAAAAAAAATACCTTTGAACTTTGACAAATTAAACAAAAAAAAAGTTTAATGTATTATTTTTTTTTTTTAAGTTTAAAAGCCTCTGGTGGCTTCAAAGTTGAAAATGACATGCAGGGAATAGAAGTTCCTTGTAAGTTGAAAGAAACAAGCAGATCGGCAAAGAGGGCGATTTTTAAGCAATATTTTGGGGTATTTTTGTTATTTGGTTATGCCTCTGTGCTCCCTCCATTTTGGTTGTTTATGATACTGACAACAAGCTGTCCCAGTAACCCGTCCTCCATCTGCCCCCCCGACTAAACCAGGCGGAATACCCCCCCTCATCAGGATCACTTCACAGGGGGGGGGGAGAAAGGGATCACACCCCCAAACAGTGCGAGCAATGTACCCCCCAAACCCCTATGAAAAAGGGGAGCAGCCAGCAGCCTCATTGCAGCCCTGACCTAACCTCGCTGCACAGATCTCCCCAAAGAAGTGCATAGAAACGGTGCAAGAAACCATGCTTTCTGCACCAAAACCTCACAGGGTGACCGGGGAGCCCCTGCACTAACTTTAGGGCAAGTTTGGGACTTTTTGGGCGCAGATGTGATTTTTAAAACATTTTCTCCTCTTATTTTTTTGTGTGTTTTTTTGCACGGTCTCCCTTTTGCTTTAATGTCTCCCCCCTCTCCTCCTCCTCCTCCTCCTCTCCTCCTCCCCCCTCTCTCTCTCTGCTGCTGTCACAATATTAAGTGAAAGAAACAAAAACAAAAAAAAAACCCTACAAACTTCCCACAAAACCTCACTCTCTTTACCAAAAAGTTTCTACCTCACTTTCCCAAAAATAATTTAAAAAAAAATAAATAAAAAAACACCCCAAGGAGGAGCAGAGGAAAAAAAATAATTAAAAAAAAAAAATACATAAAAATATCAATATTCCCAAAATCACATTAAAGTCCCTTTATTTTTTTTAACCCTTAATTACCCACAAATGGCAACTATGCCGTTTCCCCTTCATTTCCCATAAAGTCCTTGCACAGGAGAGCAGGGCAGAGGAGGAGGAGAGGGGGGGGGGGGGGGGATCTGCAGTAACTTTTCCTCCCCCTCCTCCCCCCCTCTCCCATGATTTAAATAACCCTGATATTTTGTGCTTCACAGGCGGCTGCCACCGTCCAAACCCGCTGCAAACTCACCGCGGGAGCATTAACATCCTTCCTGCGGCGGGTTTCCCGGGTTTAGGCGCCTCTCCGATTTTTCACGAATTTTTCCCCCATATTTTCGCCTGGGCGCCGCGGGCCTGGAAATTGTTTGCTTTCCCCTCTCTCCAGCAGCCATTGTAGTATATGCGCTGCGGTGCAACCCATCCTGCGGTGGAGGCCGCGCCCACCAGGGGAGGCCTCGCCCACCGGCTCATCCCGCGGGCCCCGCCTGCGACCCCGCCTCCTAAACCGCTCAGCCCACGTTGATAGGCCGTAGAGGGAAGCAGGCTGGCCGTCTGTTGGCTGCGGGAGACGTCAGTTTTCCAGAGAAGCAAGAGGGGACGGGGGGTGTTGGTCGTGGCGGGAGGGAGGCGTTGACAGGCGCTGCCAGTGGCTGGGGAAGCTGTCAGTCTGACGAAGCTGGGAATCGGTTGGAAGGGCGGACTGTCAGTCAACCGGGGAGGCCGGGCGAGACGAGCAGGTTAGGCTGCGCAACTACTTAAAGTGGTGTGAGAGCAGTTGACGTATTTGGAATTGGAGTCGCCCGGCTCTTGTGAGGGTGTAATCACCACCCGGCTCCTGTGAGGGTCATTACCGCCCTGAGCAGAGGTGTTATTACCAGCTAGCTTATTAAAACCATCCTAACCTCCCAGCCGGGGTCTGGGACACAGCGGGGAGGTGAGTGCGGACATTACTCTGCACAACTCCCTCCACTACACAACTCTGCATGGCAACTGCACACACACAAAGCACAGCGCCTCTGGTATAGCTGTGCACAGCCCTTCAACTGCACATTACCTGAGCAACTCTGCACTACTTTCCTCTACTACCATGCAACTACACAGCTTATGTAACACAACGTGCCATTGTCACACAGCCTGAGTGCAGTGGCTGTGCTGTTAGTAGTCCCCTTCCTGCATGGTCGCAGCATGTCTCCTTCACCAAGTGTCTGTCCTTGCAGTGTCTCTGTGGGGGTCATGGCTTTCCTCGAGGTGCACAGGGCTGTGGCTAGTGACTGCCAGGACGCTTCCTGTGCTGCCAGTACTGTACTTAAACGTAGGCCGTGCACCGGTTGCTCTGTTGTGGCCGTGGCCTGCGGTGTGTTACAGTGCATTAACCATAGTATTTATAAAGTTTGTCACGTACGGCACACCTGAGAGCACGTGACCTGTATATCAGACAAGGGTTAATACACTGCTATCTAGCTAATCCTTCACCTTGCAAGGTTCCTCAAATGAACAATATCTCCCCTCAGTCCGTCCCAATATAGCATCTGTCACGAACCGCATACGAGGTAGCACATGACATATGTAACCAGGGTTGATACACAAGGCTAAACTAGCCGACTCACCTTTCTCCTTCACACGGTACTTCAAATGAGTTTAGTTACCCATGCTACGTTATATATATTTATTGTAAGATACCACCACCTCCGCCATCAAAGGAATTGTGAGAGGTACGTACAGAGCCTCTGGTCTCTGTTTATTAAGAAAGCTATGCACTAAACGCACCTGTTGTAGCAAAATGTGTCTGAAAAGGTCAATTACTCTACAAGGCGTGCAACAGTTCAATCAGAGCCCAAAGTATTACTTATTAAAGGTTAGATTTAATATACAAAAATACATTGCTTAGGTTACAGAAAAAGATTATAAGAACATACAGTTCTAATAAATGCAGTCATCAAATAAAAATAGACAAAGAATTCCTATATGTTACCCCTAAACATGTATACGTTTTCTTCCTCACAAAGGTCTTGAGTAGAAAAGTATGAGACTTCACGTATCTTATTGACATCAGATACCCCCTTGGTTGAAATCAAACTCATTAAAAAGTAAGGCTTTATATTCTAAATTCCCTTTATTGAGAATAACATAAGCCCACCCCTTTTATTGATCAGCTAATAACCGTTTTATGACTTGTGCCTTAATATATAAAATGCTTTAATAACTTTGTTTCTATACATAACACATGCCATCTTCACTGTTGTCTGTGCAATTAATATGCACACCTGGATATTAAATATGACCACACAACGTCTATTTTTGCAGGAGAAACAGAGATTATACATGGAAAACCCTGTTTTTTTGGGAGGGGGGGTTGTATCATTTGATTTGTGTAATCGCAAAGGTTACAAATATCTATTTGTTCTTGCAAAGTGCGGTCAGGTCCAGGATATTAATATTTAGCAAACCACCAACTTTTGGAATACCTTCTTAGCCCCACCCTCTGGTATTTGCAGATCCCCTTCAGGAATCTCTTTCAAGGTACATTTAAAAGGTCTAGTGTCGGGACAGCCACAATTCAATCCCCCCCCCCCCCCCCCCCACTTGCAAAACCAGATATCCTTTATCCTCAGATCAGCACATAAAACTAGGTATGGACAGCGGTTCGTCCTGCAATAAAACAGTTAATGTATTTTTAAGACCATTTGTAACCATTGTTAATCTCTCGTGACAGATTAAAATACTTAACATTTTCTGCCATGTTCATTACAATGTTACACAAAAATCTTCCACAACGTGAAGTACAGTTAGCGTTAAAAACATACCACACACGGCCACTCAGGACCTCATCCAGGTGTCTCTAGTCATGTTATCGGGGTGTTAGCATGCAAGTGGACATGTGAAGCGCTTCACTTTTAGTTTCCTACATGTACGTGTGGGAGACAGTTATGTATTCAAGTCACAGACCTGGTGGATTGTGACAGCTTCCCTGGTAACTTTTTTTCCTGTGTTTTCAGCAAATAAAAATATCACTTGTGGGTACATTCACATATTTCAGACAGGTCTGCAACCCTGCCTTTCCCCATTGTATCTTAGCATACAGTCCTTCCTTTGCAGCTATGGATTCTGGGTCATGACATGCAAATGAACAATGTGTTCCTTTTGAGAGCCCCCTTGTCCATTTTAAGATGGACCCCTTTAAGCTTATGTCTGCCTCATTGCACTACTTTTCCAGCAAAGCCTGGGTTAATGAAGAGCATAGCTAGTAAACCAAGTCACAGTGTTCAGACCTTTTGAGTTTCATTAGTGTGAGGTTGGTTACTGGCTTTGCAATGTGAAGTACTGGGTATAACCAGACAGAAAACAAGCTCTGGTGAGAAAAAAGGTGACACAAACCCTCCACCGTACTGTGTACAGCAAATACAAATACCACTTGTGGGTACATTTGCATGTCTCATAGAGGTCTGCTAACCTGTCTTCGCCCTTATATGTTAGCTTACACTGCAGCCAGGGATTCTGGGTAATGACATGCAAATGTGCACTCAGTGTGTCACCTTTTTGCTTCTTGTCCATTTTAAATTGGAGCCCTATAAGCTTATATCTGTTGTATTACACCAGTTTTCCCTCTGTTTTCTGAAGGCTGCGTTGCAAGCATCGACATTGCAGAGAGCTTGAATAAAGGTCCATGTTACGGTAACTTGTTGGACATTTCTTAGTTCTGGCAGGGACTGAAATGTCAATGGACGAGTGCCTGTGTGTTCATAGGTGAACAGTGTTTGACTAAATTTAACCTGACATTTTCCATACATGGAGATTTTACTCAAGTGTTTATTAATGTATGTGCTCTATCAAACTCCATTATTCTATCTACTATTCATGGAAGCTGTCCAATGCATGTGTTATTTTTTTAAGTGCAACTTCTTTGGTGGCACCTACAGAGTTTTGATGGAGAAAATTTCGTTGCTTGTAACAAATGTTTAACCAAAGTACTCCTGCGCATGCACAGAAGCGGACGCCCGACTCCGCGCATGCACAGAAGCGGCTGCCCGACTGCGCATGCGCTGAAGGGACACACACACAAGGGGACACACACATCACTGTTACTAGAGAAATTCCAAGTGAGTACAAATATAGAAGTGCAAATAGCTAATTTTTTTGTGGGTACCATTTATAATCAAGGCAGAAGTGGAAAACATGAAAGGTGTGTACACATATAACACATTGTATAAAGATTAATATGATACAGTAACTGTAATGATTATAAAAATAAAAAAAACCGGGGTGTGTGCCAAGCACACGCGATCTAAGTCAAAATTCTTTGCGTTCTGTTACTGACTGTTTTTTTTTTTTTTTATGATTTACATTTAATGAGACTTTTGAGAGTAACAGTATTTAGATACCTTACAACCCAACATATAAGTATCTTACTTTAGTTATCATAAGTCAATTATATAATGTATTCCAAGTGATACTGTAGTATGGAAATTTCAACACAAAAATAAATTATACTCTGAAATCTTTTTCATTGAATTAAAAACACCACCATCGCAAATACAATTTCTGTGACAAAACACAAAGAAGTTTAACTTACAATGCGCGTGCTCAGCACACACAACTTTTTTTCTTTATTATTATTTAGCAGAGTAATTAATTACAATTACCTTGAGTCCTACCAGTTCTAGTATAGAATTTCTTGCTTTAAAATCTTGCATTCTCCAAAATAATGATCATCACTTCCTTAGAATATTCACTTAATTGAAAGTGTGTCATATTTTTCATCCTTCTTTTTTACAGGTTGCAAACTATAGTATTTCAGAATTAGTGTTTTGATTGTAGTTGCTTTTTTTTAACACTCACTGCTTTTGGTTTTGTCTTTCCGGAGATGTTACTTCTAGAGTTTTACAGCGTACTGTAAGTGATGTCTTAATGAATGTAAACGTTCTCTTCTTCTTTTGTCAGTACTTTGTCTCAAGTTGTTAATTGCCTGTTTAGGTTTTGTTGTGTCGTTACAGCTTCCAAAGCTGTCAGTGTTCGAATTACAGTACACAGTTATGGTGTTAATGTCAAACTTATTTTTTTTTTTTTACTTGGTCCAAGGGAAAATAACAACTTGTCAGGCAGACCACACACCATTAAGAAGACTTAAGTTATTCTGATGTCTGTTAAAATAGGTTGTGAGAGACAGTGAGGGCTATTTATCATAGTCATCAGAGTTGTAAATATGTTGCAAAAATGTACAACATAATTTTGTTCTTATTAAATCTTGTTGGGTTCAACGTCAACAAAAGTGACACTAGATGCTTGAGGTGCAGCATCAGGCCCATTAGGGGGCATTCTTGCATGACACTAAAGCGGGAGTCAGCAGAAATCTTTTTCCCTTATATGCTTCAATGTTAATGGTCTTGAAGGGGCACAGTTCCAAAGGATATATCCGGGTACTCCATGCTCGTTTTTGTGGTGTCATTCTGTTTCTGTGTTGTATAGTGGGTGGGATAATTGTCAATTCCTTTACACCCCACAAACACAAGCTGATGTCTTCAGGGACCTTTACCATTTAGCTGTGTTAAGCTTCATGTTTCTAACTGACCTTTTCTTCTTTAACAGTAAATTATACTGTTTTTTTCCCCGTTGATCTTCGTGCCCGAATTGTTGCTTTCAAGTCGATAGTAAGATACGGAAATAAAGACTTCCACCCTGACTATATTTTCCTGTGCTCATGAGCAATGTTCGAAGATTTGTTTTTTATGCCCTCCAAAAGATGTCCAAATTGCATTAGTCCAAGATCTTATTCCTGTGGCTTTTGTTACCCCAGACAGTAATCAAGCTATCAGATGGTGTTCTTGGTGTTCTCAAGTTAGCTTTCCAACTTTTTTTGATGAAATAGGTAACCCTATGTCTAACTTGCATGAGTAACTTGAGCAGTCATAATAAGTCATAAAGGCAGTTATAATAAGTAATTCCCCCTTGTTTAATTCATTGAAGTATTGTTACATCCATCAGGACATAAATGCACAAGATATGCTCAGATTGGCCAAAATTATTTTCATTTGTGTGATTTCTTGACTTTTTGGTTCAACTGATACCTGGTTAAGCAAATCCACATTTTCTGCTGTCGGTCTTTTATCAGTAAAAAATAAGGCTTGCATAATATATTTGAAAGATGTTTTTAGAAAATTAATCAAATTATTTAGGCTTTGGAGTTAGATGATAGGGCAGAAGAAAAAAATGAAGCAACAACATTTTATTCTCATAGTAACAGAAACTGGCCATTCATCTTGTATAATTCGGGCTTTAAGCCTACATCACTGGAACAAAATTAATCCATCTTGAGACAAGTTAGGCATTTGACATAGTGCACGCGATGGTGCATGTGACACGAACAAATTCTGCTAAGTAAATCAGTCCGGCCATGCTGCATGCGATGCGTGGCAGCGCGACGGAGCGGCTGGATTTGGAGGAGACAAAGAGATTAGATTTTTCGCGCGACGACCGCAGCGCTTTGCAGTTTGAGCCAATCAGGGCGAACCAAGCCAAATGACTCCCCGCCTCCCCATCACTCGCACAAGAGAGTCCACAGATCGCTGAGGTGACAGGCGTGCATACCACCTCCTTGTGGTCTGTCGCACGCGCACACTATGGCCGCAGCCTTCGGTTTCCTGTAATTCTTGCTAACCACAATGTACATTTATGTGGTCAGTTTAACGCCAATCATTGACCTCTATCCATTCTCATTCCATATACATGGGTAATACTGTATTTTTAGGAAGTAAAGGCTTACACATCAGGTAAAGAGGAGATACGTACCTGTAGATGCCTTTTCAAATGTGATCATCACTATTTTGGAAACATGTTGTTACATACGTATTTCTATCTGTGCCAATTATCCTGTTGGTCTTGAAGATGATATAATTCCTGCTGTCCAAGTGTAGTGGCAGTCATGTTAGTCTGGTCATAAAGATTATCGGATTTAAAAGATCTTTTTAGAGCGTATATATTTACCCTTTGCCTCATTATGGAAAGGCAGCGTCTACATTTTACTATCCTGTTTGGCAACCCTGTCACGGTTCAGATTTCAGTGTTAAGATGTAAAAGGCATAATATTCACCTGAAAGATGAAGGTTGGTACTGCAGAGTGGCCAATTTTTTTTTTCTCTCAAAAGTGCCAGTTTTACTCTTAAAATTCTATTTGATATTTAAATTCAGGTCTAACTGTTCCTCGGCAAAACTACAGCTGCCCCATGGCTACAGTTTCCTCAATACATATTTAACAAGTACCATTAAGAGCTGAGATTACATTACCATGGTTGAGATGTACCAAAAGCAGCAGCAAAGTATGCTGTATTTCATAATCCAAACATCTTCATTTAACTATGCAGGAGAGTCTTATTTAGTTATTTCCATGTTTGGTGAAACATGTATCTAAGTGACTAAACTACAATTATTTTAATGTTACTACAATTATTTTAATTTGATTTAGAGCATTGTCTCTACTGGGAAAGCTACAAGGATATCATCTTTTCATCCATGTCTAAGTTTACCATAAATTGAGACAAAGCCATGGACAGAAAGTATCTTGGTTTTGTCGGAGATGAATGCTTGTCAATTTTTAATACAAACCTAACCTTTTTCTGGTATGCTAAAGTTTTTAGTTCCCATGAGGGCTGTTTTTTGCTACACTGCATACAGCTATAATCCACTTCTTCCCTCTTGTTGGAGGATTATCCATACATCTAATATTGTCCCTTATAAAATCAGGAGATTCACCTCAACCCCAGTTGTATCAATCATTTGGCTGTTAATGGCATGAAAACAGTATTATGTTATATTTACTGTTGACATATTATTCAGTGTGTGTGTGTGTTATTTAATTTATTTATAAAATGTTTTACCAGGAAGTAATACATTGAGTTACCTCTCGTTTTCAAGTATGTCCTGGGCACAGCGTTATGATGACAAATACATGGTTACATTAAGTGAACCGGGTTATACATTATATATAAAGACATTGCATGAACAGTTAAAGATAATATTATAGGCGTATGTAACAGACACAGACCAGATTCAAATGTGACGGCTTTAGTTTTGAAAGAATGTACCACCTTCAAAGTAGTGGAGAACACACAGATAATTCCTTGAGGTAGTGCATGGTGTACAGTAGCACTCCCCTTTAGTTCTAAATTAGCAAAAGTTGTAATGTCACCAGTATCAAACATTATTTTAAACATTCTTTAACAGTCACATATTATTGTGAAATCCTATAATAGTTTAGTAACTTTAATAAAAATTGATCTTAGTAATTTAATTTGCAGATTCTTTGTGTGGTGTTTCTTATGCACTACATTTGAAAAGCGTATTAAGTGTACTGAACTCTGACAAAATCGATTACACCACCTCTACCATATTTGATTTTTGAGTGCTTTTACATTATTACAGCAAATTATTTCAACCTTTGGGAATATTAATTTGATGGTTTGTTATTAAGAAATTATGGTTTTCAGTAGGAATTGCCTTTTTTTTGTGAATAATGTACTTACAAATGTGAATTTGAATAATTGTGGGTGTCCTTGTTTTAGTGCAAGATGCCTAGAAATATGAAGATGAGGGACCATGACATAAATCCATGTCTGAAGGTTAGTTGAATTAACATTATCAAATCCACATGTAATAAAGATGCTTATATTTGTATATTGTCAAACACTTCTAACTAGCTTTAACCACAATCGGTAGATATCTTACTTTTTCAGCAAAAATGTGGTTGTGTAAAAGATGGTGGATCTGTCCTTACTGAAAATTTGTGGCAATTAAGATCCCAAGTTCATCACCATTTCTCTAGTAATTAGCATTTTAGCCTGAAGAATGTTTTGCTTTGTCCTTTGAACTTGCTATACCCTAATATGAACATAAAGATTTCCATTTATCATGTTTAAGGAAACCGACGCTTCTTCAAAGTGCTTGGATGATAATCACTATGCAAAGGATATGTGCTCTTCTTACTTTATTAAATACAAGAACTGCAGAAAGTTTTGGGTAAGTACAAATTTCACAATTACATATAAAGATTTCCTTTGAAATGCAGTAATTCTCGACATAGGGAAACTCTTTGCTTATAGCTTGGCTACTTCTCTGATACTTCTTTCCATCTCTTACAGCCTTATTTTATTCCTTACCATTAGAACAAAGTAATATGTTACCATACTACTACATATTTGCAAGTGTCTTCTTGCCCCATTTTCATTTGTGTCTTCATAGTTCTGGTCAAGTATTGCAATTTATTGAATATTTTCCTGTTTGCCTCAGTATTTCCCCTGCGCTGCCAGCAAGGACTTGAGGTTTAGAAGCCATAGGAGTGTGGTGTTCTGCCACGTAGGACCCTTTGTACTACCAGTTGTACACATACCCTGTTCCAAAGGTTCCACACATTCCATAACTGACATTCATGGGAACTATAGAACAATACTATCAGGATATATTCAACCCTAGGAGGTAGTATGGAAATCCACAAAGACAGGAGACCGAAATACATAACGGACAGGGTTTGTTCCTACACAAAACTGGGAAACAAAATGGAGTCTACAAAGTATGCAGAACTACAAGCAAAAGGCCACGGTAGCTAAGAGAACAAAAGGACAGGGGGGCAAATAATGCTCAGGGAAACAGGACAAACCAAGGTTAGCTGCGAGAATTGCAGTGCCTCATGCAAAGAGCAATGGTAGCAGGGGACAAATGATAAACATGTGGCAAATAGTGCAAGGGGTAATAAAAGACAACAAACAAGAAGGTGCCTGAAGACCAGTAAACCTAGGAGCCCCACAAAAAGGAACAGGTAAAGTTGCATTGCTGGGAAAGAATAACTTCACTCCTGAACTGTAAACAACAAGTTGACAAGCAGAGAACAAACAGACTGGGTGGGGGTTTATACTCAACCAAAATGGCAAATGGCTTTTGGGCTGTTCCTAGTTCTGGGCCTGAACCTGATTCCACTGGGCGTCCCTAGAGGTCTACGAGGAGTACTATGGGAGGAAATCATGACAACTACAATGTTGCAATATCCTCCTCTTGGTTTGGTTTGTTTGGAAACAAAGGGCTATCATCTATAGTTGCCATACATTCGTCTTTTGTTTAATGGTTTAGTGACTCATAAATCATAAATACATACATATATCCGCACACAAACACACATACTGAGAGGGAGATTGGCGGTTACAAGTAAGCAAATGTATTTATATTTAGCAAAGCCTTATAGCTTACTATATTTACTGTTGACAGGCATAGATGTATAATGCTAACATTTGTAATGCTTTGAAAGGGCACCTGAACCTAATTAGGAATAAATAATAATAATAATAAAAGACCCAGGTTTTGCTAACTGGAATGTAGACTTGACTGGAAGTGTTTGTTCCCTGGATTAAAGTTTAATTCTATTTTAGTGAGAGCATTTTATTTTATAGGAGAAAATATAGCACCCATAATTACTATGTGATGGGCATAAGCTTTAATTTGTCTTTAGGAAATATTGTAAATTGAAAATTTTAGGAACAATGTACCTAAACACTTGGTTTTAGCTATAGTTATCAGCAGTAACCCAAAGTCCATAACACAATAAATAATGTTATGTCTGAAGTCTCAATAATAATACGATGCAAAAAGTGTCATCACAATCTTCAAATAATATTTATACGTTTATATGGATTATTTAAGGGGAATACATGGGAAAATGTAGACTGTAACAGCTGTTATTTTGTACTTTAATATAGAGGTAAAGGCAAACCTCTGCTCTGTCAATCCTGTGTACCTTCAAGAATTTAGGGTAGATATGTGCAGGTAAAAGATGCTTCAGTGAGCGTATTCTAACCAAAATACAAACGTGTCATGTAGCAGCTAAGCATTAGTGAGAGTTTCTTTTATAACACAATTGAAGTTTACTTCAAACAATAGTGGTATGTACTCCTTGTGTTTAGCTTGACGTTGGCTCCAAAATCACGATAAAGGATGATACACCCTTATGTACTGTACTACTAATGTTTTACGGTGACTTCTATTACCAAAGGTTGGGGCAGCAATTCGATTCCTTAGATTCCACAGTAAGATTGCTGGAAAATCATCTCATCAAGAATTATGTATATGTACAGAATTGGAAGATGTAGGGTCAAAGTAGAACAATTATTCTCAAATCTCCATTAAGGTCCCTAAACTAGACTATAATTCTAGTCCTATGCAAATGAACTGTGGACAAGTGCTTTGGGTATTCCTAAAACCATGTACAGTATGTCTGGTGGTCCACAAGAATAGGTTTGAGAACCACAAATAGATGGACACCACAGAATAGCACCACCACTTGCTTCCCGTCTACTAATCTCACGAGCAGGGCCCTCCTTACCTTCTGTATCTGTTTGAGCTTCTTTGTCCTTATTTGGTATGTAACTCTGTTAATGTAATTTACACCAGAATATGTTGGTGCTTTATAAATAAACGATAACAACAATACTCATCTGGAATCCCCTCCTAAGCAATATTTACTATTTTATCGAGGCTGCAACTATCACATGCCTTTAAGGCACCATAAAGTAGTAGTAACAACCACAAGCAATTCTACAGCTGGGGCTGTGAAAACTAAACTGGGGTGGAAAACCGCATTCGTAGGTTAACTAAAAATACTGCTCTTAACATCTGGAAGGTCAGTTGAAAACTAGTGTCTGAAGTAAACTAAAATATTTTTGTCTTGTCAGAATGCGATGATGGTACAAAGGAGAAGAGATGGCGTAAAACCCCACATGCCAACAGAAGAAGAAAGAAAAAGGATCTTGGAATCACTAGATAGAGTACCATATTGAATGGACCATCAATGCATCTACAGTAGCTGCTGTACAGTTTTGTTAGGTGTTTTTAATGGTATTAGTTTTAGGCTATTTTTTGGGAACATTATCGTGACACTTTTTTTTTCTGTTAATTTGCTGCTAAGGGAGGAATTTGTCTCTTAACTGCCATCTACTTCGAGCTGCTTGTTAAGAGCAGCATTTTATGAAAAAAATAAATTTTATATGTGCCAAATGAGGTTGATAGAGGTATCTAAGCTGAGCACGAACCAACATAATTTACAATCTAATCCGAACGGTCGGCGTGCTGGAGTCTCACTAATCGACTACAAACACTATAAGAGCCATGACGTTGTAATCCGATAAGCGAACACGAAGATAGGGCATCAGTGTAATCGTGAATACCACCTGTATATACAGCCGTGTACAAAACTATAAGTACTATAGAACTAATACTTAAAGTGCAAAATTACATACTGTATATAGAAAGATAAACAGTATCAAGTATTATAAAGACATTTTGAAAAGACTACAAAAAAGGAAACATGTAAATAACTAAGCAGTGTATAAAGCAATCAAAATAAATAATAACAGCAACAACTCGGCACAGAATAGGGTAAATAACCGACCTTAATCAAATACAAGATATAAGACATGATTGTAATGAATATACTCACACAAAAAAGTTAAGTAAAAAAAAAAACAGTTGTAATGCAAATTATAGGCTAAAGCTGGTAAATTCCAGGCATTATTGAAATCCCTGCTCTCTGATTAGATAATGCCGGGCATTTTAACCAATCAGAACTGGCCTGGAATTTTTGGCACCCTGCCAAGTTTTTCAGCCAATCAGCTTTCAGTTTTCATTCACAAAGAGTGAAATTTGCTCTTAGACAATGGAGGTGATTGGACAGAAGGCACAAGCCAGGCACTGACTCCTCCTCCACCTCCCTGCCTGCAGCCAGGCACTGACTCCTCCCCCACCCTGTCTGCAAAGAGCTCCGCACAGAAGAATGAGGGGAAAGGTGTGTGTGTGTTTGTTGTGTGTTTTGTAGGTGAAAAGGGGGCCAGCAGTGTGTTTTATTAGTGTGTGTCTTCTGTTGGTGTGTGTTTTGCGGGTGGAGGAGGGGTGCAGAGTGTTTTGTGTGCGTGTGTCTCTGCAGTGTCTGTTTTGTGGATGTAGGGCTGGCAGAGTGTTGGTTTGTGTGTATCTGCAGTGTGTTTTGTGGTTTAGAGGGGGGGCTGCAGTGTATGTTTTGTGGGTGGAGGAGGGGTGAAGAGTGTTTTGTGTGTGTGCAGTGTGGGTTTACACGGGGGCTGCAGTGGGTGTAGAGGGGGGCTGCTGGTGTGTGTTTTATGAATGAATGAAAGCTGATTGGCTGAAAAACTTGGCGAAGTTGAGGGACTTTAATTCACAAAGAGTGAAATTTTCTCTTAGACAAGGGAGGCGATTGGACAGAAGGCACCAGCAAGGCACTGCCTCCCACCCCCTCCCTGCCTGCAGAGAGCTGCGCACAGGAGAGTGAGGGGAAAGGTTTGTGTGTCGGTTGTGTGTTTTGTGGGTGTAAAGGGAGTCAGCAGAGTGTTTCATTGGTGTGTGTCTTCTGTTGGGGGGCAGCATAGTCTTGTTGGTGTTTCTGCTGTGTGTTTTGTTGGTGTAGAGGGGGAGGGGGGCTGCAGTGTGTGTGCCTTCAGTCTGTGTTTTTGTGGGTGGGGGAGGGGTGCAAAGTGTTTTGTTGGGGAGTGTGTCTGCAGTGTGTGGGTTTACAGGGGGGTGAAGAGGGGGGGCTGCTGGTGTTTGTTTTGTGGATGTAGAGATGGCAGAGTATCTCTGCAGTGTGTGTTTTGTAGGTGCAGAGGGTGGGCTGCAGTGTGTGTTTTGTGGGTGGAGGAGGGGTGCAGTGTTGTGTGTGTGTGCAGTGTGTGGGTTTACATAGGGGCTGCAGTGGATGTAAAGGGGGCTGCTGGTGTGTGTTTTATGGATGTGGAGGGGGCAGCAGTCTATTTTGTTGGTGTGTGTGTGTCTGCAGTGTGTTTTGTGGGTGTAGACGTGGGCTGCAGTGTGTGCGTGTAGATGGTGGAGGAGGGCTGCAGAGTGTGTTTTGGTGTGTGTGTCTGTCTGCAGTGTGTTTGTGGGTGTAGAGGGGGGCTGCTGTGTGTGTTTTGTGAATGTAGAGGATGGAGGGTGCTGCAGTGTGTTTTGTGGGTGTAGAGGATGGGGGCTGCACAGTGTGTAAGGGAGACTGCAGAGTGTGTTTGTGTATATAGAGGGTGGTTGCAGTGTGTGTGTGTGTGTGTGTGTGTGTGTGTGTGTGTGTGTGTGTGTGTGTGTGTGTATATGTATATGTCAATAATGCCCTTCGCCTCGGGCCTTCAACTCTTCCAGCCAGGGCATTATTTGCCAGTAATGCCGTTCTTCGGAGATTATTACGTAATTATCATTGCGGCCCTAAGGAGTCACCGTATCTAAAAAGTCAATCCAAAAACGATCGCATTGTAATAAGCAAATGTCTTTGTTAGCACCTCAAGGGAGGGGAGGGAACCAGCTTTTCCTATGATAATAATGGTGGATGCATTGTGTTTATGATGAACACAATGCTGAATAAGAGTAGTGGGTTCTTCACCCTTTGTTAGTTATTTTGACTTGTGTTTAGAAAATAATTTAGGGCCCTTATGGTCTTAGCCACAAATAAGAGACGGCATGGGCATGTAAGCACATAAATAACAATGTACCACAGGTGACCTGAGTAGAAATATTAAAATGATTGCCCATGCAGGGATGGGTGAAAGTCAGCTTGTACAAGGGTGTTGCACATGGTGCAGCCAGAACATCTAAAACATATATATTTTTTAGTTCAGATAGAAGATGTTCTGAAGTGTATGTTTTGTGAAATATTCTGTCCCTTGCGATAAGTGTAAAAAGAGGAATTCTCACACTATTTACCCAAATTATGAGATACAATAACATTTTAACAACAGACTTTTGAAGATAAAATATAGATCTAATAGTTGTGTAATACAACTCGTTGCTGATTGGTCAACCAAGTGACCTACTATGGATTTTGTGGATCTTTGGTCACAAGTATTGCACTAGTCTGAGTTTTTCTGTTTCAGGAACTCGACAGTATGTTGTCCAAAGATTTTGTATAGATTTGTATTAGATTGTAAGCTCTTCAGGGCATGGACTTCTTTTGCTAATGTTCCTTTTATGTCTGAAGCACTTACTCCCATTAGGCTTCGTCCATAGTGCAGGCGACGGCAATGTACTGTAGTAGTGCATAGTGCGCGTGCACATGTGCTACAGGAAGAGCGGCGCTTCGCAATACAAACAAGTTTGTTTTGCAAGCGTGACACCGGGGAGGAGCGGGGAAACTAGCACTATGGACAAAGCGTTTGTTCTATTATGTCACGTGTATTACTGCTTTGAAGCGCTATGTACATGGATGGCGCTATATAAATACAGATATACATAAATATCATTGACCTCCCTCTGGTATTCCATGTACTGTAGCATCATGAGGGAGAGGACGATAACATCAAGAATCACTAAGCTGATGTAGTGCTTCTTGTCCAGTCATAATACATGGCCACCTCACCCCACTTATCAGCAGGTTTATTAATGCGTGTACAATCCTTAGACAGGTTTTGTAATGCATTTAATTCACTGACCAGGGAGGCTGCAAGGTAGTCCCCTCTCCCACCCTGCCGCAAACGCACATGTAACGTATGAATGACAGAGACCGGATCTAGAGGTATAAAAGGCAGTGGCTATTTTATAACAAATAACTAATGGGGTAAATGCCACTCTCTGCCAGAGTGCTCCATTGACAGGAGGGGCCGGTCAGCCGGTCCTTGAAACACTGACCCTGTGCCCCCTTTATGGCTGGGCCCCTGTGACCCAGCCGTTGTCCCGAGCCGGCTCCCGGAAGTCATGTCTAAATGACCCTGTCCACTTGCACTCCCCCCGGGCTTAAACAGCCCAGCTCCCCATCTGGCAAGCACATACCCCCCAAAATCCGCCCCTTAACCTGAGCCCATACCACCAGACCCACAAGGACCCTATCCAACCCCTCCTGCAAACTGTTATTGAACGGTCCACCCGAACTTCTGACATGTGAACCTCGTCTTCCCTGAACAAACCACTCGAGCTAGCATCGAATTCTGGGTGTCCGATTTTCCAGACCCCCGCACTGTGCTACTAACTTGCCTGTGACCCTATTCACCTTCTTACGCACTCTGTCAACTGCTCGCTGTACCCTCATGCCTATCCATGCCTGTCTGTAGACTGTCTGACAACACAACCTCAACTGCCGGCCGACGGGCAAATATCAGCACCAAGTCCAGTCTAATTGGATCGATCAAATAAATCAAGCGCAAATCCGCCACGTCGTTACCTCCTGCATGAATGAGCAGGATCTGAGAAGGCCCCCTATCCGGGCAGCCATTCTGTGACCCTCCATGACGCCCTGCCTTGCGGCTCTGCCGCCGGAGGCTTCCGCCCTGTTTGTGGCCCCTGTCTTCTACCTGGTGCGGCTTGCCACCGCACCCATCATGGCCGGGCCCCACAGTAGGGACCAATGTCATTGCTTAGCGCGCGAAGTGGCAGGAATGTACCGGACTTGTCCGGTACCATGGCCTCGTCTGTTTGTGAACAAGCTGTCTAGCTGCCGGTCTAACCAGCACTCCATGGTTCAACGCCTCAGCTTGGAGTAGACTAAATTGCTCAGATATTGCTAGCGCCATTGCTAGTGTGGGATGAGAGCAATGTCTGCGAGCATACGTGTAATTAAACATGTTGCGATGCGTACCTGCAGCAGCAACGACTGGACTTCTTATGGTACTAACAGAGAATGTGAATGAGTGTTTTAGCAGAACACCAGGGATGATGAGAAGCATGGGAAGAGGGCTCAAGTACCAGACTAGCAATGATATTAGTAGTCCAGGACCATAGGTATAGGTGCATCAATAAACGGCATAAAAAGTGAGTATATCCATAAAGCAATCAGTATGAACAATAATCTTTGAAAACTGGGTGTAAGTGGAGTGACCACCCACTCTCAATTTCATTGGGAATGTCTGTATGGCATAAAGATATGGTTGTTATTACTCACAGTCACCTCCTTGGTCTGGGTAGACGTGCTGCTGCTGACGGGATCCAGATGAGGCAAAAAAGTAGAGCACAACCCAACAGGAGCAAGGCGAAGAAAAACATTCTTTATTGGAGTGTACAAAACATAGAGGATACTGTCACGAGAGCTTGCGACAGGCTGTAATTTACACCAAAACTATATATAAATATATATATATACCTGGGTTTGAACTGGGACGAGACTTAGATATGATAAATAGAATTTATACCTTGATAAAGGTGAACACAACAGATTATACAATAACAGGCAAAATATAGACACTTACGTAAAGATTATGGCAAGACAGCCAGCAGGATTACAGACTGCCACTTCTTCCATATTTGTGTTGACATCACAGCAAAACAGGCAGGTCACATGCATGCATGAAGATCATTTGCATGAAGAACAATGAACAGCATGAACCTGAACAGCATGAACACCTGATAGAGGGTGGACAGCTAGTTTATATACCGTTTGTCCCTCTATCTGTAACCTTAGGTGCCGAGACGGCTAGCAAATGTCCCTTGGAAGCTTTTGAAGCTCATTTTGGGACTTCCAGCTTGGGGTAGCCCCCCCATCAATAAACCCTTTGAAGCAGGGTGGACATTTGTCATGTTCACTCCTGCAGGAAACCTTGGTGTGTAAATGTGAGTTACCACGTTTACAAGGACATCCTCTTCCCTGCTCATTATCATAGCAGGGGGGCTGCAGTTTCTGAGAACTTCAACCAAAATTTCATATTTACTGCAAATCATTGCCTAACTTCCGTTCCGTAATGCACACAGTCCGGTGAGATATATTACTACGGCCGGTGGCACCTGACGCTCGCAGGAAGACCAAAAATTACAGTGTAATATGAACATTAATAGAGATATTAATATCTGGCATTTCGTAACAGGTAAATGTACAATGTTTAGCCTCAAAACGATGGGCTACATCTAACGGACACACATATGTAATTCTTATCTGGTTCAGCCAAGGACATCTCATAGTATTCTTATATTTAATAAAGTTACTCACTTTTGATATCCTGTTGGGGGTAGCCCCCCCCCCCCTGGCCCCATCAATAAAACCTTTTGAAGTGGGCTATTGGCTTTTCGCATAACCAATTAGGTCAGTTACCTATTGATCAGGGCGATGTATCACACCTCTCTGTTGATATACACTTCCAGTGAATAGACTCACGTGAATACTCATATGAGGCACCATTTGGTTCCTTACGCATTACAAAGACAGGCATTCTGCCTGTACATTAGCACACCATTAGCATTCTGTCTGTGTATTTCAAAAACTGCAAAAAGTCACTTTATCAAAAATATATGTCCCTCTTATGACAAAGTTATATTTTTAATATGTGTGTACTTGGGGGGTGACCCGGAGGCTGTACCCCAAGGCTCAGGGTCCTGGCTTACTCCGTTACCAAAATACCAGTTTTCAGGTAACTGTTTATTCAGCACTGCCTTTTGTCACCAACCTGGGTTTAAATCCCAGGACAAACCAACTGCAGGGCAGTTTTAAAACACAGAGAACTAATATTTAGGCAAAAGCTTGCATTCCCCCATCTGCATCTATCATGTGGGGTTCTAAAACCTTCTCTTTTCACATTCAACTTCAATTAACCCTTTGAAGTCCAGATTTCCTTAAAGGACATAATACAGTGGAATTTTCTTAAACTGTAGCTCATTAACCCCTTAAGTCCCAGTGGGTGGGTTATGCAGGCCCTGATCCAGCAACAACATCATTTACACAGGGGAATAAGCATTTTCATGTTATTTAGCAAGGGTTACGTCACAGTTCTGGGCCTCAGCCCAGTTAACCCCTTGTCTCCCTGGCGAGGTTAGAGGGGGGCCCTTGGGGGGTAACCCCGTTAATCCCGGGCCAAACCCTCCCTACCGCCACACCTCCCCTGCTCAAGGGCCCCTGGTACCCCAGCGGCCTCCCCATGGCCCTGGGATACCACTGGCGCTCTTGACGCACTCAATACGTCCTGAGGGATTGGCCTGGCAAAATTGTCCTCCAGCATTGACCAGTACACAGTGGATTGTAAAGTCCAGATCTTGGGGAGCAGGGCTCCACCTTGGCTGCCGGGCATTCTCATTTGCCTCCCTCTGCCCCCCACCCAGTGCCTTGGGAACCAAGTCCGTGGTGAAGGGGCCCCGGTGCAGTCCAGGCTGCACACTGCCCAGAGACTGGCATGTCTCTGCATCTGCAGGAGACCAGCTATCCAGCACAGACCGTCGCTTTCCTGTCAACCAAGTCTGGTAAACGGCTATGTCACTATTCTGTAGGGACCCTACCTGCCCTGGCTCTGTGCCCACCCGTAGCTGCTCCGCTATACTCCTGACCCTCCTCCCTGGCTGCCTATCTACCCACAGCCCTTCCTTTGGGGACCTGGGGGAATCTGTCAGGGGGGGTCACTCCTGGTCCGTCAGAGCAAGGGACTTTCTGCCTACCTAGCCCATCCCTAGCTTCTGCCAGCTGCCTGACACCCCACTGACCTCCTATCTCCCCCTGCTCCACGGTGCCTCCCTGCCTAGCCTCCCCTAGGCCCAGCACCTCAGCCTGCTGCTTACCTCCCTGCAGCCCACCTGCACTCCTCTCCTCCCTGGGCAATCCTACCCTAGACCCTGGAACTACCTGAGTGCACCTACCTCCCTGAACTTGTCTCCCCCTTACCAGGGATGAGCTCAGGGGCACCTCTCCAGATGCAACCGCCTTAGCGCTTGGCTGGCAGGTATCCCTGGGGTGGCACAAGCCTGCCACTGCCCCGGATACCCCCAGCCCATAGCTAGGCTGCAACAGGGGGTTGCTGATCTGAGAAACCCCCTGGGGCTCTGCCAGGGTAACGGGAAACTCTAGCGTCACTACCTGATGCTTTCCCTCCCTGGCTACCACTAGCCCTCCTTCTCTCACTGAGATCTGCTGCTGGCTACCTACCTGCAGCCTCCCCTCACTCCGCTTCTCCCTAGCTAATCCTAGCCTGGACCCTAGGGACACCTGAGTGAGGCCATCTCCCTGACACTGTCTCCCCATTACCGGGGATGAGCCCAGGGGCATCTCTCCAGATGCAACCGCCTTAGCTCTTGGCTGGCAGGTAATCCGGGGGTGGTCTAACTGTGCCACAACCCCTGGTACCTCCAGCCCATAGCAAGGCTGCAACAGGGGGTTGCTGATCTGAGACACCCCCTGAGGCTTTGCCAGGGTAACGGGGAAAACTGGCTGGCTCACTTGCTGCCTTCCCTCCCCGGTTCCCACTGGCCCACCCAACCCTCTCCCAGGCAATCCTACCCTAGAGCTGGGTGCTAACGGGGCTAGCCCCTCTCCCTGAAGCTGTGCCCCCATTACCAGAGGTGAGCTCAGGGTTGCTGGTGCAGATGCACCCACCTTAGCTCCTGGCTGGCAGGTAATCTGGGGGTGGTCTAACTGTGCCACAACCCCTGGTACCTCCAGCCCATAGCAAGGCTGCAACAGTGGGGCTCTTAACTGATAGTCCCCTTGCTGCTCTGCCCAGGTAATGGGGAAGCCTGGCGGCCCTACAAGCTGCCCTTCCTTCCCCTCCCCTGGTAACTGATGCGGGCTACCTACCTGCAGCCTCCCCTCACTCCGCTTCTCCCTAGCTAATCCTAACCTGGATCCTAGGGACACCTGAGTGAGGCCATCTCCCTGACACTGTCTCCC
The DNA here is from genome assembly GCF_040206685.1 of Ascaphus truei. Taxonomy (NCBI): domain Eukaryota; kingdom Metazoa; phylum Chordata; class Amphibia; order Anura; family Ascaphidae; genus Ascaphus; species Ascaphus truei. The sequence continues at coordinate 111,986,384 of NC_134484.1, read as the reverse complement.
CATTACCGGGGATGAGCTCAGGGTTGCTGGTGCAGATGCACCCACCTTAGCTCTTGGCTGGCAGGTAATCTGGGGGTGGTCTAACTTTGCCACTACCCCTGAAATCTGGGGGTGGTCTAACTTTGCCACAACCCCTGATACCTCCGGCCCATAGCAAGGCTGCAACAGTGGGGCTCTTAACTGAGAGTCCCCTTGCTGCCCCGCCAAGGTAATGGGGAATCCTGACTGCCCTACCAGCTGCCCTTCCTTCCCCTCCCCTGGTGCCCCTATCTCCTGCCACCCACCAGTCACCCCTAGAGTGAAACAACAGGGTACAGTCATAGGGAAACATAAGTCAGAGTCAGTCTGCGACTTGGTCTGGCTTACCTTGCTGGTCCCCGCAGAGACCGCCGCCTTCGTTGGTCCCAATTGCAGGGGGACTGGAGTGGCCGCCGCCGGCCCCATCTGGGCTGGGCAGCACCGGGCCGCTGCCGCAACAGCGCCCGGGTTGGGTACAGGTAAAACGGTGCAGGACAAGGGTCCCAGGTCTTTGTGGAGGAACACAGCTCCATGCAAACTTGGTAAAATAACCCCCTCCCGCAACCCCTGTCCCTCCCCCTGAATAAAACTGCCGCCGGCAGGATGCCGGAGTGGCGGCGTCTTCTCTGCCGCCGCCGCTGGTTCTCCGCCGGGATCAGGTGGATGGCCGCTGCTCTCCGCCACTGTTGCTGATGCAGCCCGTCCAGGTTCTCCAGGAGACGTCCCGAGGAGGGTTGTCACCCTGGCTGGGTGGGAGCCATCAGAGGATGCCGCTAACTGGGTCATCTTTTCCGCAGCTCGTGAGCGTTGGCCCTGAGGGGCTTCTTCGCCTGACCGCGCACGGTCAGGGCACTGGGCATTATTGTTTCCCATTTGTTGGCAGTGCCGCAGCAGCTGCCGGTGCTTCTCCGCCACCGGTGGACTAACCCCAGCAAGGGACAACGGAGTCCAGAGCGGAGTTGCCTGAGCGCCGGGCTCATTCCAGAGCTTCTCCGCCGCCGGTGGACTAACCCCAGCAAGGGGCAACGGAGTCCAGAGCGGAGAGGCTTGAGTGCCGGGCTCTGGGAGGGGATAAGTGGGTCGGATCATCGCCAGCTTCAGCTGCTCGAGCCGCTCAGCCGGGGACATCTCTCCCTGCGCAAACATCATGGCCAGCAATTCTGGGTAAAATGGACTGGCCAATACCTCTCCTGGTGCAAGACCACCCGCTCCCTCCACAAGTCTCTGCCGTCCCGGAGCTGGGTCCCTTCCCTGCTCTCCGGGCGGTGTGATGGTTACAGCAGCTGCAGCTGTGGATCTTTGCTCAGCCTGCCGGGTTTCATGCTCACCGATTGCTGTCTCTCTCTCAGCCTTGCTGGCTGCTGCTCCCCGCGCCGACTTGATGCACTCCTCTTGTCTCAGTGCCCGGCTCCAGTCAGACGGATGGCCGGCACTTTGGTTCTGGAGGAAATGCTTCTCACAAGTAGGGGAACAGTGAGGAGGTGCCATATCTTGTGTTATATGTTGTACACTGTGTGTTCAATATCTTTAGTCCCAGGAACTTGCAATTACCATCAAGCTCCCACTGGATCACAGTACCCCGCAGAATACTGTAAGCCAGGTCCAGTTCGATCCCACCGCTGCCACCAGTTAATTACAAGCCTGTCACGAGAGCTTGCGACAGGCTGTAATTTACACCAAAACTATATATAAATATATATATACCTGGGTTTGAACTGGGACGAGACTTAGATATGATAAATAGAATTTATTCCTTGATAAAGGTGAACACAACAGATTATACAATAACAGGCAAAATATAGACACTTACGTAAAGATTATGGCAAGACAGCCAGCAGGATTACAGACTGCCACTTCTTCCATATTTGTGTTGACATCACAGCAAAACAGGCAGGTCACATGCATGCATGAAGATCATTTGCATGAAGAACAATGAACAGCATGAACCTGAACAGCATGAACACCTGATAGAGGGTGGACAGCTAGTTTATATACCGTTTGTCCCTCTATCTGTAACCTTAGGTGCCGAGACGGCTAGCAAATGTCCCTTGGAAGCTTTTGAAGCTCATTTTGGGACTTCCAGCTTGGGGTAGCCCCCCCATCAATAAACCCTTTGAAGCAGGGTGGACATTTGTCATGTTCACTCCTGCAGGAAACCTTGGTGTGTAAATGTGAGTTACCACGTTTACAAGGACATCCTCTTCCCTGCTCATTATCATAGCAGGGGGGCTGCAGTTTCTGAGAACTTCAACCAAAATTTCATATTTACTGCAAATCATTGCCTAACTTCCGTTCCGTAATGCACACAGTCCGGTGAGATATATTACTACGGCCGGTGGCACCTGACGCTCACAGGAAGACCAAAAATTACAGTGTAATATGAACATTAATAGAGATATTAATATCTGGCATTTCGTAACAGGTAAATGTACAATGTTTAGCCTCAAAACGATGGGCTACATCCAACGGATACACATATGTAATTCTTATCTGGTTCAGCCAAGGACATCTCATAGTATTCTTATATTTAATAAAGTTACTCACTTTTGATATCCTGTTGGGGGTAGCCCACCCCTGTCCCCTGGCCCCATCAATAAAACCTTTTGAAGTGGGCTATTGGCTTTTCGCATAACCAATTAGGTCAGTTACCTATTGATCAGGGCGATGTATCACACCTCTCTGTTGATATACACTTCCAGTGAATAGACTCACGTGAATACTCATATGAGGCACCATTTGGTTCCTTACGCATTACAAAGACAGGCATTCTGCCTGTACATTAGCACACCATTAGCATTCTGTCTGTGTATTTCAAAAACTGCAAAAAGTCACTTTATCAAAAATATATGTCCCTCTTATGACAAAGTTATATTTTTAATATGTGTGTACTTGGGGGGTGACCCGGAGGCTGTACCCCAAGGCTCAGGGTCCTGGCTTACTCCGTTACCAAAATACCAGTTTTCAGGTAACTGTTTATTCAGCACTGCCTTTTGTCACCAACCTGGGTTTAAATCCCAGGACAAACCAACTGCAGGGCAGTTTTAAAACACAGAGAACCAATATTTAGGCAAAAGCTTGCATTCCCCCATCTGCATCTATCATGTGGGGTTCTAAAACCTTCTCTTTTCACATTCAACTTCAATTAACCCTTTGAAGTCCAGATTTCCTTAAAGGACATAATACAGTGGAATTTTCTTAAACTGTAGCTCATTAACCCCTTAAGTCCCAGTGGGTGGGTTATGCAGACCCTGATCCAGCAACAACATCATTTACACAGGGGAATAAGCATTTTCATGTTATTTAGCAAGGGTTACGTCACAGTTCTGGGCCTCAGCCCAGTTAACCCCTTGTCTCCCTGGCGAGGTTAGAGGGGGGCCCTTGGGGGGTAACCCCGTTAATCCCGGGCCAAACCCTCCCTACCGCCACAGATACCTCCTACGCGTTTCGAACAATGAGTTCTTTGTCAAGGAGTAAAAATACTAGTGCCTTGCAGTCCCTTTTAAACCAAAATATCCGCTCCCGTTTCACGCCAAACATGCGTTATAACGCACGTACCAAAGCGCATGTGCATTGATCGATGTAGCTGACTGACGTCAGAGCTGCCTGGAGCAAAATTGAAACGGGTACTCAAGGAGGACAAAAAGGACAAAGCAAATGGAGAGACAAGACCACATGACCTGTAGAAAGGCTCCGGATCCACCCCTTCTGCGTCAGACAGGGAGAAGGACTGAAAGCAATCCACAGGACAGAGGGACCCCGAATTCATGCAGGATGCTGAACGCCCCCCAAAAAACTAAAAAGCAAATTACCACCAAAAAGTGACAATACTGAATTAACACAACTGCCTGACAACTATAACACAATATAAAAATGTATAGATGTAAAGGGGACTGTACAGACAAAAGCACACCAACCTAATCAAAGGTTGTAAAAAAAGACATAACAATTAAAAACAACAATGACAATTATGTATGTGCCAAGTAAAAAAAAACATGCTAATGTATGGTGATTCAACAGTAATAATAATGAAAATAATGAAAATTTTAACATAATATATAACAATCAATAATTACACAGAAAAAAATAATTACACAGAAAAAACTAACTAGAAAGACTATAACTAAATAGCATATTGGAGCAATATCCAAGTAAGGCTAATGCCTGATAATAATTATATATTCTCATTATACTAGCATGAATAAGCATAGCCCAATACTTAACTCAGCAAAACTTATAACTTCCATGAGTGTAAAGGAATATATGTACAAAAGGGAAATCGGCTACCCTTACCTTAAAATAAGAGGAGAAGAAAAAGAAAAAGGTCAAAGGGGGGGAAGAGGGAAAAGGGAAAAGAGGGGTGGCAGAGGAAGAAGAGGAGGGGGAAAGGGGAGAAAAGAAAAGGGAGGGGAGGAGGAGAGGGAAGGAAGAAAAAGACAACGGTTAGGAAAAGGGGAGGAAGAAGAAGAAAAGGGAAAAAGGTTTATTATCATGGTTCAATTGCTATATCTGTTATGGATTGACTAATAGATAGACAGACCATGAGGGTCACATAATGATTCATTTGAAGAAGGTTAGATGTGATTTCTTTAGTCAAGCAACAGTCTGATCTATATTTAAAATATCAATTTTTTATTTTTATCCCCAAAATTCATAAGAATGCAACCAGACCACCGGGAAGACCCATCAGGGCTGGAATAGATTGAGCAAATTCGAATGTATCAAAATATATTGATTTTTTTTTACAAACGTATGTCACTAATTTACCTTCATATCTCAAAGGTACCACTCATATTACAAACCTTTTTAAAAGAAATCGAACAGCAAGATGACTGTATCATACGTGCAGTGGATGTTACATCCTTATACACAGTTATCAATCATGAAAAAGGATGTGAGGCTGTTGGAAAGATTTTAAAAGAAAAAATTAAATTTTTCACGAATACAATTTATTTTAGATGGAATAAAGTTAATTTTAACTCATAATTATTTTTTATTTGATGAACAATACGTTCTCCAGTTGTTTGGTACCACCATTGGTACCAGGTTTGTGCCAACTTATGCTAATTTATTTTTAGGGATATGGGAAGACAAAACTATCTACCATAATACCCCTTTATCGCAAACCTGGTGCTATGGCGGCGCTATATAGATGACATCATTTTAATATGGAAGGGCAATGAGGAACTTTTAAACCAATTTGTTGTGTATTTAAATATTTAAGTTGTACCTCTAATTTGAGCAAAAAATAAATTCCACTCTTGGATTTATGTATCTTTATTGAGAATATGACAATACAGACAAGAACATATCATATCAATCTGTAGATTGTAATAATTTTCTAATGAATACTAGCTGTCGCCATAAGAAATTGTTAAAAAAATATCCCTTTTGGACAACTGAGGAGACTAAGAAGAAATTGTTCTGATGTAGCAGAAAACAATAAACAAGCGAAAATTCTTGAAAAAAGATTTATTGAGAAACAATATGATGACTCAATAATTAGAGAAGTGTAACCCATATTCCCCCCACCCCTCCCCCCCCCAGACACATATGCTATATCTAAGGTGTGTGAGGGATGGCTACATGTGCTTGAGTGGTGCGTACCTGCTGGTAACAGGAGGGCCTGAGCTTCCCGGGATGATGTTGGGGACACAGGACCAGGCTTCTGGGGTAGTTGCCTCATTCTTTAGTGGTGGTGCAGCGCCTCCATCCTCTATACCTTCCCAGGGATATGGGGTAGGACCCGTATAGAAGAAATAACCCTGGTCCCAGGGTGGATGCTCCAGAATCACACACAGTCTCTGGTAAAATCAGCAATGTCTCTTTATTGTCTCTAGCTCGCACACAGCAGCCTTGGCAGCACACAGCAGCAGCAGCACACAAGGCACTCCAAAGGTGTACAGGCCTTGTCCTCTCTTCTCCTTTCCTCTGTGGTTGCACTCCGACAGGATGGTCTGTGAGGGGCCTCAATACCCCCAATGCCCACCTCAGAGGGTATCCTCTGGGTGGGGATAGATCTTCCCCATCGGAAGGGTGAGGGGCATTGGTCCACCGGAGCTCTGCTCACTCTCCAACTAATAGGCAAGAGTTCTCTCTCCTGCTCCCAGGACAGAGCTCGACCTACTCCTCTCCTCCAACTCCCAGGACAGACTCGAACTCCAGCTCGAACTAACTGTCACTCACAGGAACTGGCTGCTAAATAGAGTCAGCCCCACCTCTCATGATGTCAGCAGAACCTCCCCTCTGTCTCATGCCTGCAGCAGAGTCAGGGGCCTGCATCTATCACTCAAGGCAGGGCATGAAGGGGGAAAACCCATGATTACTACTGGCGCCTGCCCTTAACAGGACTTACCACAGTAGGAGAAAGTTATATATAGCCCGTGCTGTTTACAGGGGGCTACAGAAGCAAATGATAAAGTAGAAAAACTAGATAGAGATAAGCTCCTACTGACAGAGACGAAAGGAAAAAGAGAAATGAAACAGAATTGTATTCCATTTATTACCTGTTTCAACAGAGAATCAAACAGAATACAACAAATTGTCAAAAAACACTGGCATGTGCTCAAACGTGATCCAGTTCTAGGAGATTTTCTTCCGGATATGCCACAGGTGGTGTTTACTAGAGCGTATAGTCTCAAGGATAATCTTGCACCCAGTGCTATAAAAAAAAAGCCATAATACAGAAAAAGGAAACAGAGAAATGGTTAACAAACAAACCAAAGGAATTTTTCAAATGCACCACATGCAAAGCCTGTAAATTTGGAAATATAACAAGCTGACACTTTTACATCTAATGTGACAGGTAAAACATAAAAAATAAACACCTTTATTAATTGCAGAAGCACGCATGTAGTATATGTTTTAACATGTCCATGTGGGCTACAATACGTGGGGAGAACTACCCCCCCCCCTTGCGGGTGAGGATACTCGAAGATCTTATAAATATTAGCCTTGGGCTAGATAACCATAGTGTTCCACTACTGTACATTTAAAAAAATGTCATAGTTCAGATCCTGAAGGCCTAACATACTTGGGAATTGAGCAGGTTCAACATCACTGGAGAGGGGGCAATAGAACTATACAACTATCACAGAGGGAGTCCTTTTGGATCCATTGATTGCAGACATTACAGCCAAAGGGCCACAATATAGACTTCGACATTAATGCCTTTCTAGTCTGAACATCGGTGTATTTATAATCCCTTGACCACATTTGAATAGGTTTTTACCACTGTCTCATTTATTAATAATATCTCCTTTTATAGCATGGCCGCATGGCCGCATGGCCGCATGGCCGCATGGCCGCATGGCCGCATGCACGCCAGCACTTACTACAAAACCAGCCTAACTGTGCTGGAATGTTATTGTGCCACGAATGTCATGACGTCAGTGGAACGCATCGTGCACCGTACACTCAACCTCCGTTTGTGAGTTACACTATTTTTAATGTCTTCTTTCTACCCCCTTTTTATCTAAAGCCCTCTCCCGCCTTAAACCTTTTTCACTGACTGCCCCACACCTCTGGAATGCCCTTCCCCTCAGTACCCGACTAGCACCCTCTCTATCCACCTTTAAGACCCAACTTAAGACACACTGCTTAAAGAAGCATACGAATAGCACTGTGAACATTCTGAACACATGATACATAAAGTTAGGCCCCCTGCAGACGCACTTACCAGAACTCCCTCCTACTGTCTCTGTACGTTCTCCCTACCTACCAATTAGATTGTAAGCTCCTCAGGGCAGGGACTCCTCTTCCTTAATGTTATGTTTATGTCTAAAGCACTTATTCCCATGATCTGTTATTTATATTATCTGTTATTTATTCGATTACCACATGTATTACTACTGTGAAGCGCTATGTACATTAATGGCGCTATATAAATAAAGACATACAATACAATACAATGATCCATTTATAAAGCAATCTGCACCATATTTTGTGTCCTCTCTTTCCATGCCATGGGTTTCTCCTTCCCACGTTCCTGACGGACAACAAAACATCTATTGTATCTGAGTTGGTTACTCATAACAACCACAAGACACTAACTGTATTCCCTCACCTGTTGTCTCTGTAAATTCCCCTCAAACCTTAGATTGTAAGCTCTTCGGGGCAGGGATTTCCTTTCCTATTGTCTCTGATTTTGCTGCACTTATTGTATTATTATAATTCCCTGTACTGTATTCTTTGTGAAGCGCTGCGTACACTTTTGGCGCTATATAAATAAAGACATACAATACAATACAAGGCCTGCATTGCTCACATTACATGTGAATGAGATAACTTCTATATATTCATTAAGAATATTGTCATATACTCTGTCGCACTATTGTAGATATTCTTTTTCCCATTATACAGTTGTGTGAAAAAGAAAGTAATATGTCATGTGTTGTTGTTCATCTGAGGTTGTATTTACCTAATTTTTAGACCTGCTAAGGAACTGATGATTGTTATTATGTCCTGAAATGTAAAACCATAGAATTCAAAGAGGGTGTACTTTCTTTTTCACACAACTGTATATACACCTGTTTGAGAGTGCGCTCCTGACCCTCTGTTCTCACCACTTCTATGGACCTGGATTGAATCCACCCTAGGAGCTGCACCCATCAAGGGACTGTATTTATTCCCCATTTTTCTTACTACCTACACCATTGTGTTCACTTATTTTTTGTTACGGTATTTGTGCTTGATCTTTGCTCCTGATCTATATTTCAAACTGTGAAATTAAATGACCTATGTTAGGTCAAAGTTATCTATTTTAGACTAACTATCATCTGTTTAGATGATGGGTTTATTTCTTTTATTTATCATTTTGGTAAATTTGAAGCAAAATAGGCATTTACTCCCTGAACAAGAGTCCCACACTTGCAAAGTTTCCCCTGTGTCACCGCCACAGTTTGATAATATCATGAACATTTAAATATATAGCTGTGAGAAATTTTATATTACCAATGAATAAGAAACCGGTGAAAGGCTATTTTTCTACAGATGATATTGCAGTAATGATTTGCAGTTACTGCTGTATCTAAATAGGATTTTTTCTTTTAGACATTTATATATTGGCATAGTATATGTGTGTGGCTAGGTCCCCCAGACTCACCCTCACCTCCGTTGTGGTGAGAGAGTAGGGAAGGTTGCAGAGAGCGCTCCGGTGCACCGGAGGCTCCGCGGTGGCCCGAGCGTCCAGGGCGCTGCCATTTCTGTATGGTGCAACAGCAGTGGTTCCATAGGCAACGGCGACACTAGAGAGGTCGCGCATGCGCAGCAAGTGGTTGCGCGAGCGCGCGAAGCATTGCCCAATCAGAGGAGGTTTAGAGTTGGGGACTACAAGTCCCAGAAGCCTCAGTAGGACCAGGTGACGGTCGGGAGCCAATAGGGCGAGGGGACTGAGCAGGGAGAGGTTAGGAGGTTGCGCAGGGGAGCATGTTAGGCAGAGGAGACCGGGAAGGGGAAGAGGTAGGAGCTCTGTGTGTAGAGAGGCAACTAGCCTCTACACTAGGCCCGTATACCCCCAGGCCCAGATAGGCCCTGAGTCACTGTCAGTTAGAGTTAATGTAGGGACAGGCCCTAGAATAGGAACCTGTCACGTTAGTGAGAGAAGTGGTTAAAGACACAGAGACTGTCGTGGCACCATCCCAGAGGTTTGGGACCAGACCTCTTCAAGCACATCATCAGCCAATCAGGTGGGATCGCCCCGGAAGGTACCATAGGCAGATCTGCGTCGTCGAATCCTTTGCGAAGTCTGTTTGCGGGCCCGAGCGCAGGAGTGCTCGGCAGGTAACATCCATTAAGTGCACCAACTATAATATCATTCCTACTAGTGGCTGCGCAGTCACACACACATACACTCACTTTGGGGGTTTGTGGTGTGGGGTATTGGACACGGTGTGGGAACATGGTGAAGGGTCGCGTTCTGCGAGACGCAGTAGTTCTTGTGTCTCCTTGGAGAGTAACATTTATTGTAATGACATGCATGGTTATGGTTACCAATAGTAAAGCTACTGTTTCTTTTATATGCTGTGTGAGTAGTACTGTATCATTGTCCTGTGAGGAACAACTCCCGCTCTGCTGGGAGCCGTCACAGGTGGAGGCGCTGCACTTGGTAAGAGATTACACACACAGACAAAGAGAATGACCTAGGCGCAAATGGAGACAAGAAAAACAAACATAGGGTAGTACGTTCTAACAAAGTAAACCGCCAGAAGGTATGATATGCACTCACAGCGTATAGGATAAAATCAAGCCTTGGATCCACACTGGGATCTGGAACAATTATGTGATGAATCTGGAACAGCTGGTCATCCACAGCAATTGTAATCTCGAGCATACATTCACATGCAGGAAGAGAGGTAAAACACAAATAGCGTAACACAGTTTATTAAAATTGTTAATAAAAATAACTATAAGTAAAAGACTCACATTCTGTGAGATATCATAAAACTTTTGAGAATTCTGAGCATCTCACACTCATAGTAACACTTTGCAGATTTCTTCAACAGTCCTTGGTATGTAGATTAGTAACCAATAAGGAAATGTGTCCTGGTTGTAAATAGATAATCAGCCCCTGACGAAGCCTAACGGAGAAACGCGTAGGGCGTGGTTTGCAGACAGTGAACACAGTATACTCAGTAGTAGCAGCAGACAGCAGCCAAGAGGTGCCGGTGGCCGTTTGTCCCATTATTTGCCTGGGGTAGGATTTGCAGCGCAGAGGATCGAGGCCCCGCTCCCACAGCCCACCGGACGAACTCTCGCGAGAGGGAGTGACGTCACCGCGTCGTCACGTGGTACGGAGCGTCCCCAGGAGACGTGGGGGACCGAAGGAACACTGAGGACTCTTCGTGGGAAGAAAGTAAGAGCTTACTAAGTGTAAAATCGGACAGCACCTACCTCTAAGTACCGTGAGTACTATACGCACATTAGGTGCAGTGAGAAAGACCTATGTAGGTTGATAATAACGGAAAGAGACCGCTCACACAAGGAGACTGTGTGGAGCAGTAGAGACACAAAGTGTGTTTGCTATTTACAACCAGGACACATTTCCTTATTGGTTACTAATCTACATACCAAGGACTGTTGAAGAAATCTGCAAAGTGTTACTATGAGTGTGAGATGCTCAGAATTCTCAAAAGTTTTATGATATCTCACAGAATGTGAGTCTTTTACTTATAGTTATTTTTATTAACAATTTTAATAAACTATGTTACGCTATTTGTGTTTTACCTCTCTTCCTGCATGTGAATCTATGCTCGAGATTACAATTGCTGTGGATGACCAGCTGTTCCAGATTCATCACATAATTGTTCCAGATCCCAGTGTGGATCCAAGGCTTGATTTTATCCTATACGCTGAGAGTGCATATCATACCTTCTGGCGGTTTACTTTGTTAGAACGTACTACCCTGTGTTTGTTTTTCTTGTCTCCATTTGCGCCTAGGTCATTCTCTTTGGAAATTTTCGTTACCAGCCCGTGGAGCGGTAGACCTTTTGGCTGCAGACTGAGTCAGGGAAAGTTAGACTGTAAGGGTTTATACCCTCCATTACATGTGGTAATTATTCTATTTACTAATTTCAGTGTGGTTGCGCTCACTGCCCCAGGCTCTCCGTGGCAGAGGCTCAGGCCCTGCGAGCCAACAGGTTAGACAGCATTGGTAGTAACTGTGTTCAGAAGGAAACAGGGCTACATGTGGAACATCTAGTGTCCTGGAAAGGATTGTGTTTTCTTTCTGTCTTCAGGCTGCCAGCACTCCCCAGCCTAGCTGTTGCAACAATGTTGTGACCCCTTGTGGGTTTCTTGGCTTCAGCCAGTTGCCTTGGCAACCCTCTGCCTTTTACTAGGTTGGACTTCTCCCCCTTCCCTTGTCAAATGGTATTGTCCCTGTTAATTTCCTATCAGCCCAGACCAGCATGCTTTCTTTTATTACCAGCAGCCAGCTTAAGCAGTCATCTCTCATACTTGTAAAGTTACTGATTTGTATCTATCCCTATAGCCTGCATTTAGCCACTTCCCTCTTCACTCCCACTCCCTTCCATTGCTCTCATGTCCCAGAGTTCCCCCAGTACGTTTCCCCCTTTTTGTATGTGTATGTTGTTGCTCCAAAAAAACACTTCAGCAAGTAAGAAGGTTCCCTTGCTTGATCTAAGGGATTTAGTTAACCTGTCTGTCCCTACGCATCTCTCAGGGTGTGCTTGGTCCAGAACAGTAAAAATCAACTCTACAAGAGACAGGCTGAGACAGCTATACAGAGCAAGTAGCTCAACACAGCTATACAGAGCCTGCAGCTTTTAAAACAGTTTCACAGACACAGAAGCTGCAGCACTGCTTCACAGAACCATGCTTCACAGAACCAAGCACTGCTTCACAGCTCTGTCAGTCTCCTATCCTGCCTCAGTTTCCAGCTCTATACAGCTACACAGTGAGGTACAGCCATCGCACCAACCCCTGCGCTATGTCCCCATGGCTAGGGCTACCAAGGGCCACGCCACTGGATAGCCACCTGGGCACGGGTCAGTGCCAAGGACACCTGTAAGTACAGTGCTATAGCTACGCTGACTGCTGCAGGACACGACCAGCACCATCTGAGACAGTCATCCATCACTGACGCGGGTAACAGACCGCACGCCACACGCATTGGCTAAAGGCCTACATACACCTGCAGCATGGCAGAACTCAGACCCTCACCAGACACCATGCATGAGAGTGACAACTCAGACTCTGAGACCACTACACAACTGCAACAGACGCAAGAAGGCTCCAGGCCTAAGCGAACAGTTACACTTACACAAAAGGCCCACGAAAAGTATGAAACTGACATTTACGCGCACCGCGACAAGTTAGAGAAGGCCTGGGAAAATACTGAACTTGAAATGCGTAATGCTACAAGTATTAGCGATCAAGAAATACAGATTAAGCAAGCTATAGCGCAACTAAGGTCATGCTATAGGCTTTACCAAATGCTATCATGGGCATATCTCTCCTACCTGGCAAAAACAAATACTGAAGATAGCCTGCGAGAATGTGACCTGCAAAGGACCGCAGACCTGGAACGTGACGGCATAGTACAGACCACTATCGCGTAAGCAGAAGATCAGAGAAAAGACCTTTTGCTGGAGACCGCATCATAGCGCTCAAGCGCATCCAGGCATTCATCAAGGTCAGCAAAATCAGCGCGATCTAATGCGTCTAGCGCAAGCGCTACAAAGGCACGAGCTATCGCAGAGGCTGCTCGCGCAAGGGCCGCATACGCTCAGAGAGAGGCAGCAATGAGACTAGAAAGGGCCCGCATTGAAGAGGAGGAGCAGAGAAAAGCTATCGCTGCTGCAGCCACTGCCGCAGCAAAAAACTGCGCGAAAGAAGACCGAGTTGGACGTGAACCTAGAGGCCCTAACCAAGAGAGGGAAGCCGGCGCCGCCATAGCTCAAGCCAAAGTCTTAGGCTACGCTTATAGTGCTGGCGACGCGACAGCGACGGCAACATCAGGCTACAGTCACTGGAAAAAGCAAATTGAGATGACTTCCAGCGATCACGACCAAGCCGTTGCTCCGTCGCGCCGTCGCATCGCGATTATTATAAGCACACGCGTCGCGGCAATGCATTTGTTTTGACCCGATGTCGCATCACTGTTGCCAGCACTATAAGCGCAGCCTTAGAATCAGCCGCACGACAGGATGACGGGGAGCAATCGTAGAGTTGGGCAGCTTCAGAGGATCCAGCCCAACACACTTAAGCCTATGTGTGGAGCCTCCCCAGTGTAAACACCAGCGCACCATCACTACATTATGAGGAGGATATCACAGATGCCAAAGCCTTGCAAAGTCCACGTGGAGAAGATGCTGTTTCTTCAAAGGCATACACTACCCGGGATAGCTGCAGCCACAAAAGTGATCCACACGCCCGCATGCAAACGGATGCACTTACAACAGACTTGCAATCCAGGTACACCCACATGGAGAAACATAGCTCCCTACACTAACCACCAACAATCATCGTACATCAACACCAAGGAAGAGGCGACTGCTAGGTCCCTTCCCAGCAACCACCATTGCGCCAAGCGCACACTCCGCACATTGGTGAAAGACGCATGATCGACCTCACTCGAACTTACAATCCAACGCTGCAAACGTAGATGGTGGACAGGGCACCATACCAGGACGTGAACGACCACATCCTCCGCAAGACCAACAGACTGATGCATCCGGCCTAACAGACATGGGTAAGTACATGATCCAGCGTGATATGGTGCGAACAGGACTTACCAACTTCAACGACCGTCCTGAGAATTATGGAAGTCCACATTCAAGGACGCAATCAAGAGTGTGGGCTTCTCTGCGAGAGAAGAACTCACCCTGTTAACTAAATGGGCGGGGAAAGAATCTGCAGAACATGCGAAGAGGTTAGGGGAAGCAAACTTAAACTGCCCCCAAGTAGGTCTTAACTTAGTATGGGAAAAACTAGAGGAGTGCTATGGTAGCCCCGGGGCAGTCGAAGATGCACCCTTCAAGAGAGTCAACAACTTCCCCAGAATCACAGTCAAAGACTATTCGAAGTTATGAGAGCTAGGCGATCTGCTGCAGGAATTGGAGTCTTCAAGAGTAGATCAATCTCTATCAGGTCTCAACGTCTTAGACTCCGCTCGTGGTGTGAAACCCATCTTGGAGAAGCTACCTTATAACTTCCAAGAAAGATGGTCTTTGCAAGGTTTAAAATACAAAAGGGAGTAGCAAGTCGTCTCCCCCCCCCTTCTCATTCTTCTTGAGCTTTATTCGTGAAGCAGTCAAAACAAAAAATGATCCCAGCTTCTTCCTAGGTACACCAACCTCACCCAGTGCAAGCAACCTAAAGAATGAAGGGCCGGTGACAAGATACAATAGCACCAGAACACCTATCTCGGTCTACAGGACAGATGTGTCTTCTAAAACATCTACACATTCCAATCATTCTACCGCTCCAAGCAGGGAGATAGGGGACCCAAACAGGGAATGTTCTATACACAAGAAGCCACACCCATGTGTTTTGGGTTTAGGATGAAGCCCATAGAGGAATGCAAGAACCTACTCAGAGAATTTAGAGTTAGATTCAGGTGCTGCACTTCCATAACTCATCTAATTCAAAGACTATAAAAAAAAACATCAAATGTACAATGTGCAACAGTGACAAGCATGTAACATCTCTACATCCAGAGGCGCTGACACTTGAACAACTCAACAACCGCGAACAGCGCAACAAACCCCACAACGCCTAATTTTGCCCAAAGACTTGACCTAGGATGGGTGATAGTGGGCAATGTATGCATTCGCAAAGGGCACAAACCAGACTACGTTGATGCCCGCAGAACAAATATAAAAATATAATGGAACGTGGACACATATCCCTCTTCAAACCATGTCTTAGCCATATCCAAGTGAGAGGAAGGCCTAGCAAGGAAGAGAAACTAGGTCATAGTCCTGAGAACAACAAAACATCTTCATATCAGGGGAATGTGACAATGGCCTAGGATGTTCAGTAGTCCAGACGACAAAAGACGATGAGCCAACTTCAAAGGAAGAGAAGAATCTCCTGAAGGTTATCGACAAAGAGATTGTATAAGATAAGATGAACAATCGGACAACTCCACCCCCATTCCATCCACCTAGCAGACACCCCCTAACCAAAGGGAAAGGAGAAAGCCACACAGACAGATCAGTGGCACGAGGGGTTAGCGTCTACAGCTACAGACCAGAACCCTGAGAACCACACTACTGGGTTAGAGTCTGCAGCTTGCCCTCAGAGCACATCATTGCTTAAAGAACTAGAGTCTCTGACGCAATCAGATGAGATCCCATCGGTCCCAGCAGATACAGGTCAACCAACAATCCCAGAAACAGCTACAAAAATCCACCTTCCAGTCTGTGCTGTGGTCACAAACGTGAGCAACAATCATATGTTTCCAGGAATGGTGTATCTCATCTTTTATCTGGTAATAGTTTTAAAGTTTGAACTTTAGATACACAGTCCTACAAAATGATTTATAAATTATATAGATGGTACAGTATAGTTTTCATTGGAAATTGTTTTGGAATATTTATTTTGTATCTGCATAATGTGTATTATATTACTGACATACTTCATATACATTTTATAGATATTTGTATATATGGGAATAGATATGGATTCTTGGGGGGATTATTTTATGTAAGAAAATATTAATATTGTGTCCTTTGGGTATTAATGTTTTTAATTTGAAGATCCACACAGTTTCTTTTTGTGAAATTTTTTGAACCAGGTCCAATTCAATTTGATCTATTCCCATAAAAGTCATACCTTCTGGACTGCTGTTGTGATCTTTTTTTAAATGATTAGACACACTGTGTGTGTCCAGTCCTTTCAAAATATTTAAACAATGTTCTCCTATTCTGTGTTTTAGCAGTCTTTTCGTTCGACCAACATACTGTTGGTTACATGGGCATGTGATTAGATATATAATTCCCTTGCTGTTACATTTAATGAATTTCTTGATTTTAAAAATTTCCCCTGTTTGTTCAGATTTGAATTCTTTCCCATTTTTACCATATTTGCAATATTTACAGTTTCCACATGTGAAAAAAACCTTCTGGTAATTTTCTTTGTAACCATCTATTTTCTATTTTTGGGATCTTGGGTGATATTTTTTGTTTCAAGTTTCCTGCTCTTGTGTATATCATTTTCAGAATATGCATCAAAGATTCTTTTAGAAAGGGATCTTTTTGCAAGATATGATGTTTTTTTTAAAAAAAATCAATTTTTTTGTGTTCCATATTAAATTGTGTAATGAAATTAACAATTTGATCATTGTGTTGTGTATTCTTTTTCTTTCTATTTTTTAGCAAATTTTCTTGATTTTCATTCAGTGCCAATGTTTTGGCCTCTAGAATCAAATCGTTTTTGTATTTTCTCTCTTGAAATTTCTTTGTTAATATTTCTGATTGTTCTAAAAAAAAACATTAACATCTGTGCAGTTGTGTCCTATACGTTTGAATTCATCCTTAGGTACGTTGTTTACCCATCTTTGGTGATGGCTACTGGAAGGTAAAATATAGCCATTACAGTCTACATGTTTGTAGAATGTTTTGGTTTTGATTGTATTTTTATCTATGTATATGCATAAATCCAGAAATTCCACAGTGTCCGGACTATATTTATGTGTAAATTTTAAATTCCAGTTATTTGAATTAATGTATTCTAAAAATTCCAAAATACTTTTTTTTCCCATTTTTCCAAACAAAAATTATATCGTCGATAAACCTTTTCCATAGCAGCAGGCCCGTGCGAGCACGCCCCCTGTCCACAGGTACTCCTCCTTCCACTTACCATGAACAGGTTGGCGTAGCTCAGCGCAAGCCTGGTTCCCATGGCCGTGCCAACTAACTGTAAATAATATTTATTCTGAAAAATAAAATAGTTGTGGTACAGTATATACTTTATGCTGTTTAAAATAAATAAGTTTTGGTTTTCGTGTTAAGTTTTATCTAGATCCAAAAAATAGTTGATTGCCTCTAAACCTTTAGTGTGTTCTATATTGGTATACAAAGCTGTTACGTCACATGTCACCAATAGATATTCAGATTTCCACTGAATGTCTTTTAAAATATTGATGACATGTGTACTGTCTTTCAGGTGAGATTTGAGATTGGGCACATAGCTCTGTAAAAAAAAGTCTATATATTGAGATAAATTCAAATAGAGGAACAAAGTTCATCAATAGTGCTCAGAATAACTGTAGAGGAATATTTGTAATAATGTCAATATAGACTTTCTTGATTGAAGATATAGTGATGCAGGCGTCTGATATGAATGTGAGTAATGGGTGTATAGGTGAGCGTAGTGTATAAGACATATATATTGAAGTCCTAGGGGTGCTGTGAGTGGAGAATGATTAGCTCCACCACATTACTCCTAATGAGGACAATGTCACACACGCTTGCAACCACCTTGAAAATACACCTCCCAGCAAAGAAAAGGATAAAAAACTCACATGAGAAAAGCCTGTCTTCTTCTTGTTGGTGGCGTGCATCCGTGATATTGATGAGTAGATGAGTATGCTGCAGGACGCAGTGTGTCAGGGCACAGCCAAAGATGATCAGGATAACAGCTTGTGGTAAAATGTAATCTTTATTCGAACATCATGGTGCAGACAGAATAATGGAGGGTAGCTCTTACGCGTTTCACGCCTAGCTGGCGCTTCGTCAGAGAGTGAAAAAGTTATGCTGGGACCCCCCTGATATAGTGCTACTAATTCTGGTTCAACCAAACCGCGGCTGTGAGTGATTTGAACCAGAATTAGTAGCACTATATCAGGGGGGTCCCAGCATAACTTTTTCACTCTCTGACGAAGCGCCAGCTAGGCGTGAAACGCGTAAGAGCTACCCTCCATTATTCTGTCTGCACCATGATGTTCGAATAAAGATTACCTTTTACCACAAGCTGTTATCCTGATCATCTTTGGCTGTGCCCTGACACACTGCGTCCTGCAGCATACTCATATATTGAGATAAATTGGAACTTAAAGCATTGATTCCGCTGATTATTGGATGTCCTAGGGGATTTACGGGGTCTTTGTGAATTTTTGCTAAAAAATAGAACACTGCTATATTGGGATTTTCTATAAATAAATAAAAATAAATAAAAAGTGAAGAACCCTCAACCAACCATACCAGGGAAGTGGAGCTGGAACCAGTGAGTGACGATCCCTTGACCAGCCTTGAAGATGCACTGCAAGCTGCCAGGCATAACTGTGATCTGCTCCGTGAAGAATTGGAAATGGAGAGAGAAAATAATTTTGAGCTACAGAAGACTGTGCTAGCAATTTACTCTGCGGCCAAGACCGAATTGGAGGATCTCAAGACTGAGCTACTCACTGCAAACACTACAAATGCCACCATGGTGGAAAAACAGAGCAAATCTGATTGCTAGTCTGAAGCAGAAGTATGAGGAGGCACTTAAGGAGATTATAGTCTTTCAGCAAGAGGTTTGCAAGTGCAATAGAGAAGTGGAAGTCTCTCCGAATGAGGTTCACACTCTCCGCATAGAACTGAATGCCTCACACCAGGAGGTAAACAGTGTCCGGACAGAGGTGGACATATCCCAGAAGGAGGTTCATACTCTCTGCATAACACTGGATGCCTCACACCAAGAGATCAGCAGTTGCCGCACAGAACTGGAAGTCTCTAAAAAGGAACATCACAGTTTTGCTGAGGAGCTGGACATCTCTCAAAAAACTATCCTCAGTCTTAATATGGATCTCAAAGTCTCTCAGAAGGAGCTTCAGACCCTCAACCTAGAGATGGAAGTCTCACACCAGGAGACCAGGAGTCTCAAAGCAGAAGTGCGTAAATGGAAGGAGGACTACAAGGAGGCCCTGAATATTACAGAGACTGCAAAAAGAGAACATTTAAGACTGAAAGAAGAAAATTGTGATTTGACAGACCACGTCATTGAAAAGAATGAAAAGCTGCATGAGCTTTAAAAAATAAAGAAACTTTTGGAAGATGAAAAGTTTGAAGCAGAGAACCAACTGCAGAACCAACTGCAAGATCTGCGTATACACCTCCAGAATGCCGAGGAGAAGCAACGAACTCTGTAGGAAGAAAATCTGCAGGCTGCTAAAGAAGTACAAGTGCTGCAGGAACGTCTGATTACCCAGTGTGTCCCTGCAAAGCAGCATGAGAAACTGAAGGCTACCCTGAGCATCACCAGAGCATCGCTAAAGGTCAAGCTTAGAGGCCAAGTGACTCGGTACAAGAGGGAGCAGAAGAAGGTCCAGAAACTTAGGCAAGCAGCTGTGTCCCAAGTGAAGAAATTCACAGTGCTTCACAATATAAGAAAGAGACATGGAAGCAAGCTCAGAGAAAGTACAGTGAGGAGATGAAGACCCTGAGAGGAGAATTGCAGGATGCACTCAAGAAACAGGGATCTCTCGTGGATGAGATTAAAAGGAAAAGGTATTGACCCTGCCCAAGCGTCAGTATCGTACATCGGTATCGTACAGTAACTAAAACCCATGAAGACAAGGGTACAGTGAGAGCTGGAGACACTGGTCATCTGAAAAACAAGGTTGCAAAGTTTGGACCGCCTAAACAAGCACTAGTTAAACCTTCAGCCACTCAACAGGCAACAAACAAAGGTATACGTGCGGAAGCAAAACCAGAAGAATCCTTAGCTGATGAAGCTGAAAAGATAGGACGTTCTTTGGATGTGGAATTGCAACTTAATCCCAAAGAAGCTGAACTGGCAACTACAGTGGAAAAAGTGCAGAAAGACAGCTTCAAGAACGGAAAACTCAAAGGGCTATTCTTAAATGCTCTGCAACTGTCGCCATACAGTCTGCCTACAAAAAGAAGAGCGCCTGACGCAGGGGAAATCTAATGTCCACACGCCCAGTAAAAAGACTATACTTGGAAAAAGTCCTCCTCGAGCGACTGAGGAGTGCTGATCTCAAGCACCTTTGGGAGGAGACACGAATAAACTGGAGAAAGGGCTCCAATCCCAGTGGGACTGAGGGTTCTCTTCCTCCATCCACTCTCATTCAAGTCACAGAGATATCTCAAATGAGAGTGGACGGACGGGCTTCGGCCGTGGTAAGCCCGAGCTTCCCACAAACAGGGGAGGTATGTAACAGGGACATATCCCTGTGAAGAAACTTGCCTCTAATCCAGCAGTGTGCTGGTTAAATTGCACAGCAGCAATCAGCTAGACTCTACCTGGCTGATTACAGCTATAGAAAAGCCTGTTCCCAAACAGGAAAAGAGGATTCCTGAGCTCACAATTGGAGCTGACCCAGGAAGGACAAACCAAGGATTCCCTAGTCCACAAATGGGCTGACCTGGGGAACAAACAGATGTCTTGAGCTTCAAAGAGACTGCAGGCTGACAGCAAGACAAAGGGGACAAGATTTCTAAACCTGGATCCTGAAATTGCTATAGCACACAAGGGTGCGGACCCAGGAGAGCAGAGAGGCCTTCCCCTACAACTACAAGAAACAGATAAGACTTTCTTATGGGACTGTTATATATCTGTATCTATCTATCTATCTATCTATCTATCTATCTATCTATCTATCTATCTATCTATCTATCTATCTATCTATCTATATTTGGGGCTGGTAATTAGCTTTGCTAACCACCCAGTTAGAGAGGGCTGGACTACATGTGTAGATATTCTCCAAAGCATAGTATGTTTTTCTTTGGCTTATTTTGAATGTTTTGCTGTGTTAAAGGGACAGGCGCAATAAAGCCTAATTTTAGTTTTACTTTTAACTGTCTCCATTGCGTACCTCTGCACACGTCTCTTACACTCCCTTAATCGGAAAGGTTTCTGTTGTTGTTACTGAATGGATTTGAATTTCTTTTTCTATATATATTTTTTCACTCGGTTTGTGTATATCTTACATTTTGTATATTTCAGACAGTCCAGGAGGAGCATATATGGGGAAAAAGGAAACAAAAACAGTGCAAATTTAAGTGCAGACGTTGAGATTAAGTAATCTTTCAGCCTAATTACTTAATCTCAACGTCTGCACTTAAATTTGAAATATATCATTCTACTTGGGACCCGGGAAACAGGTTCCACCAGAGGGTTTGAGCAGGGATACATTATTTTGAGCACATATTGTATATTGCACTATTAACTTGCACTTAAGGACACTTATACTTTAAGTTGTTAGCGCCTTTATTCACTATTATCCACATTACATTTTGTATATCCTGAGTGCACTTGTGCTCCTTTTTGGGTCTAGATTTTGAAGATAAACTTATTTGCTGGCACCTATAGTGTTTTCATGGGAGGAAAAATGTTTTCCCTTGTAACGAAAAACCGTATCAAACGGTGACGTCACACTACAAATGGACGCGCGCCCATCGCGCATGCGGCTCCAGCACGCATGCGCAGTACCGCCCTTGTCCACCTCCAAGTACACTCGCGCTCCCCCCTCTTCCAGGACCATGGCCGCAGGCCTCTGCACATGCGCACTATGGACTGCGGGCTTCTGCACATGGCCGCGGGCCTCTGCGTATGGGCACTAGGGGCCGCCGCCCTCTGTGCATGTGCGCCACCAAAGAGGACGGACTGAGGGGGAGGGGAGGATCCTGGAACACCGGGCAGGGAGTGAGAGAGCTGCGTCCCCTGAGATTCCGGTGCTGAATCAGACACAAAGTCACACACACATGCGCGCACACACACACACACACACACACACACACACACACACACACACACACACACACACACACAGTGTCACGCACACCCAGTCACACACACACCCAGAGTCACACACACAGAGTCACACACACCCAGAATCACACCCACCCAGAGTCACACACACCCACACACACCCAGAGTGTCACAAACAGTTACACACACATGGAATTCACACTATAAATATATTAGTGCCATGCATGTGCATTCTAAGTCACACTTTTTTGTGTTTTGATTTTTAATTAAAATCATCACCATCACAAATACAATTTGTGTGACAAAAGACAAAAGACGATTCACTTAAAATGTGCGTGCTCCTTCTGTTTTTCTCTCTTTTCCCCCTCTTTCTCTCTGTCTATCCTTTACAGTACTAATATAAGGGGTTTGATCTAAGATCCTCCTATAACTGTTAATTCTCCCGGATGGGGATCTACATAATAGAATCTAAATGCATAGGAGGTTACAAAATACTAGGAGCAGATCGACTCTTCTTGATCAATCAACTTTGAGATGCTTCGGGTTGTTCACTTTTAAATGTATATGTTAATTAAGTTTACTGTCTATAAACAACCATGTGATGTGAATGTACCCCTGTCAGAAAACAATAAAAATGTTTGAAATAAAAAAAAATGTGCGTGCTCGGCACACACAACTTTTTTTTATATATTTAGAGACTTTTAGGAAAGTCTCTTTGTTGAGCAGCACTGCACTCATGGTGTAATTAACATATATTTTCTCTAACATCAATCCATTTGAATAACCTTTATGCACATTGAAGTCACTTGTGCTTGTTTTTTTGCACATTCTTGCGAAGTGTAAGTCTGATCTTTGATGCTGATTGATTGTATCTCGTAATAAATGAAGATGAAGATATATTCAATTGTTTACTCTGTACATCACCTCCCATTCTGTTATCTCTAGAAACCTTATCACTATACATGGCTGTGGCAGGGAGTTTGGGCTTTCCTCGCTGGGGGCGGCAGGACATACCAACATCTGCTTCATGAACGCTCGATCTGCTCCAGCAAATGCAATACACATCTATGACCTCTTCTCCACTCTTCCACGAATGCAAAGCATGTAAATCTATTAAAATAAGAAATACAATGTTTATTTCATGCAAGACTAATGAAGAATTTGATGTATCGTGGTTTATTAATTGCAAATTGGACTATATGGTGTATGTGCTCCAGTGTCCTTGTAACCTACAATATATCGGTCAACCTATGAGGACCAGGATACTGGAGCACATACGTAACATTGAGATTGA
The DNA here is from genome assembly GCF_040206685.1 of Ascaphus truei. Taxonomy (NCBI): domain Eukaryota; kingdom Metazoa; phylum Chordata; class Amphibia; order Anura; family Ascaphidae; genus Ascaphus; species Ascaphus truei. The sequence goes on along the minus strand of NC_134484.1, from coordinate 111,962,893 downwards.
TCTCCTATCACATAGTGTTTCACGTAATTTTACAACTTAAACATGGTTCTGACCCAAGTTGACTGATATATATGGGCATATATAATTTTAAATCTAATACAAGAGGAAGGGATATGACTAACATTTTATCACAGAGAGAAACTCTCTGGATTATTAAATTAAAAACATTGGATCCTAATGGTCTGAATATCGACATAGATCTCAATTGTTTTATAGGTGATTCTTTGTAAAACACCTGTATATGGATTCATTCAACAAATATCTTCTATACTCTTTTAAATTATTTTACCATTTTATACAACCAATTTGAGTTTAGTCCATATCTCCCCCTCCTGGCATAAAGTATAGGAAAATGATTGTTTTAGTGTATTTTATTACGCACATTAATGTTTTCTTTTCTTCCCTGTCCCCTTTATATATTATACATGTATTAAAGTATTGTTCATTAATATGTATTGTAAATATGCAATTTCACAATTTTGTGTTTAGAAGTGTATAGTGTCCCTTCCCTATAAACATTTTTAAATTTTTGCATTGTTTAGAGATTTCCCCGTTCTTTTGTTGCGTTTTGTAAGACAATTAGAATATATATTGTATGTGTAACGAGTTCTCACCACAAGCAGGACGGGACCGTGAGGCTGAAGTGGGGATGTTGGTATACACCGACCTCCAACCACGTAACTGCGTCCGGAGTGCAGGCTGTTAGACGTGTAGCCGGGTCAGGGTAGGAGAGGCCAGGTTGGTCGTGATACTCGCCGTGGTCAGGATTGGAGAAGTCGGATGGTCGTTGTGCATAGCCGGGGGCCAGGTCTAGAGAAGGTGGGAATCCAAATACATGCCTGGGTCAAGAGTCAGAGAAGGCAGAAGTCCAGGTACAATCCAAGGTCAGGGTAGGTAATCCAAGGTCAATCCAAGGTCACGAGAAGGTAAGGCAGAATGCTTGAAGCAAGCACTATGTCACAAAGCAATCGTTATGATCAGCCAACGTGCAGCAGGGATGGCTGAGCATATAAAGGAATCCACACCTCAGTTTACTGCTTACCTTGCCTTACAGACTTGTGCAGTCCTGGAACACTCCCCCTGATATCTACTGCAGCTGTGCAAGCTATTACTGCAGCCCCAGCCTGGGTTCAGTCATTAGAGCAATGCTGTCACACGCCCCTTCTGCTATTGGTTCGCTGACCTTTAAATACAGCATTCCCACAATGCTTCTCTGCCGAGCATAATCCTTGTTGGATGTTCACTGTGTTTGCCACAGCCACCTGTCTTGGCCGCCTTGTTGCTGTTTTCATGTTCATGTTCCTTGTTCCTAGTTTCTGGTTCCTGGGGCCTGCTGCTCTCTCTCCATTGCAGAGGCCGTGTCCTGGTTCCTGTGATGAAGCGGTGGATCTCCAGTGTAACTTCAGCTCCCTGTTACCTGAGACCTGCTGCCCTTCCCATAGCAGAGGTCTGTCTCTGAGTCCTGAGGTCTGTAGCTCTCTCTCCCCGCACAGGCTCGTTCTGGACTCCTGCGCTGAAGCATTGGTTTACCAGTGCTGCCTGGCGGTGTGCCCACTCCAGTCAGCCTTCTCCTTCCTGAGACCGGCGCCATGGGCTGTGGACGCCACTCACGCAAACCCCATTCCCGACCTGCAGCAATTTCACTGAAGCAGGAAGACCTGCTTGATCTCCTGTTGCCGACTCCCTGCTTGGACTACGTTTACCATGATGTCTCCAATCCTGACCCTGGCTCGTCCACTGACTACGCTGCTCTCTCCAGTCCCGACCCTGCTATGACTACGACTACGAACTACGCAATCCAGATCAGCCTGCGCGGTCTAAGGTCGGGGCTTATACAACCCCACCTCAGCCACGCGGTCCGACCCTGGTTTGTGGTGAGAACAACCGTGACCAAAGTTTCCTCCCAAATCTGGCCCTACTACCTCCTTGCACATTACTGTTGGAAGTACTATGATTCACCCAGTAGCCTAAGCAAGCTTCCTAGGGGTCACACTCGACACCTCTCTCACATTCTCCTCTCACATTCAAAAGGTAGCTAAACCCTGTAGTTTTTTCCTCTGCAATATTAAAAAGATACGCCCTTTCCTCTGTTGCTCGACTGCTAAAACTCTGACACAGACCCTCATTCTCTCCCATCTCAATTACTGTAACCCCCAACTGTCCGGCCTTCCTGCCTCTCGCCTGTCTCCCCTACAATCTATCCTAAATGCTGCTGCCAGAATCAGTCTACTCTTTCCTAAATCTGTCTCAGCGCCTCCCCTGCTGAAATCCCTCTCCTGGCTTCCTTTCAAAAACCATATCACACACTCAATTCTCCTCCTCACTCTTCTTTCCCTCCTTACATCTCAGCCCTAATTTCTCGCTATACACCAATCCAAGTCTTGCGTTCTGCTCAAGGATGTCTTCTCTCTACCCCTTTTGTGCCTACAGCCTTCTCCTGCCTTTCTCACTGACTGCCCCACACCTCTGGAATGCCCTTTCCCTCAATATCTGGCTAGCACCATCTCTATCCACTTTAAGACCCATCTTAAAACACACATCCTAAATGAAGCGTATGAGTAACTCCGTGGCTGATACTTTACACCTCTTACATAAACCTTGACCCTTTACAGATGCACTTACCAGAACACCTTCCTACTGTCTCTGTACATTCCTCCTACTTAAAAATTAGATTGTAAGCTCTTTGGGACAGGAACTCTTTTTCCTAAATGTCACTTTTATTTCTGAAAGCACTTCTTCCCATTATGTGTTATTTATATTATTATCAAGTGTATTACTGCTATGAAGCGCTATGTACATGAATGGCGCTATATAAATAAAGACATACATACATACATACATACATGAAACTTGTGTGTGGCACGAATAAACGTGAATAGTAAACAGAACATATGGTCACCGATAATTTTTATCAGGCGCTCATTCTTTCATTTGGCAGCTGGATGGTGCTGTTGCACTATAAAACTACTGACAAAATGCATCTCTTTTATAGACGCTGTATGTAAGTTGCAGAGTTTCTTTACAACATTTTTAACATTATTGTGTCAAGTACAAAAACTTCTATTATTTTTTACCTCCACTATGCCAGAGGGGATTGCAATATATTGCACACCAATCTGTATGCCACCCAAACAACTGACTTATTTAAGTTGAATAGAAATGAGTTCTTGTTTAGAGTGATATTGCTTTAATATAGTTATCTCTGAAGTTCAGTTCTGTTGTAACTATGCATAATGAAGTTACTATGTGGAGAATGCTGCAAGGCTTCTGTATGCTATGTAGATACGGTAGCCATATACCCTTCAATCAAAACAAAAAATGTTCCCAGTTTACCATATACAAGGTGTTCTACATATATTTGTTTAAGACACATCTCCTGCATATTATCCTCTTACTCCTCTACTTTTAGCCCAATAATTTCATAAAAACAGTCAACTAATCAAGAATCACAGAACCATTTAAATAGCCCACCTATTTAATACTTAATACAGTATTGCAGTAGTGATTATGGAGGTCGACAAAAAATTCCTGCCATTCATTCTTTTTGTGTGTGCTTAATATCTGGGGACATACTCTGGACTACATAGTCCATAGGGAACTGTTTGAAAAACACAGTCCTAGTCCATTACTTCCCAATGTTGTCCCCCCTTTTTTCCGTTTATTTGTATATTCCTACTGTGACCATGTCCCCTCTTACATAGTTACATAGTAGATGAGGTTGAAAAAAGTTCAACCTATGCTAAATTTAGACAACAGATACTTTATCCTATATCTATACTTACTTATTGATCCAGAGGAAGGCAAACAAAAACCCCATTAAGTGGAAAAATTAATTCCTTCCTGACTCCAAGAATTGGCAATCGGATTAATCCCTGGATCAACATCCTTCCCATGTATACTTATTTGGTATATCCCTGTATACCTTTCCCATCTAAAAAGATGTCCAACCTTTTTTTGAACAAATCTATTGTATCTGCCACCACAGTCTCCATGGGTAATGAATTCCACATTTTAACTGCCCTTACTGTAAAGATCCCTTTCCTTTATTGCTGGGGAAATTTCCTTTCCTCCAACCTTAAGGGATGGCCCCGAGTCCTTTGTACTACCCGTGGGATGAATAGTTCTTTTGAAAGCTCCTTGTATTGTCCCTGAATATATTTGTATATAGTTATCATATCCCCTCTTAGACGCCTCTTTTCTAATGTAAATAAAGCTAATTTAGCTAGCCTCTCCTCATAAGTTAGAATGTCCATCCCCTTTATTAATTTGGTGGCTCTTCTCTGCATTCTCTCTAGTTCCATAATGTCTTTTCTTAGGATTGGTGCCCAAAATTGTACTCCATATTCAAGGTGTGGTCTTACTAATGCTTTGTAAAGGGGCATAATTATGTTTACTTCCCTTCCATCCATTGCCCGTTTGATGCAAGATAAGATCTTGTTTGCCTTTGCAGCTACTGCATGACATTGGGCACTATTGCTAAGCCTGCTGTTTACAAGCACTCCTAAACCCTTCTCCATCAAGGATTCCCCCAATATATCTCCATTTAATTTGTAAGTCGCCTTTTTATTCTTGCATCCCAAATGCATAACCTTACATTTATCTGTATTAAACCTCATTTGCCATTTACCTGCCCACGTTTCCAGTCTCTCCAAGTCCTTCTGAAGAGAAATTACATCCTGCTATGATTCTATTACCTCACACAATTTAGTATCATCAGCAAAGATGGAGACTTTACCCTCGATCCCAACCTCAAGGTCATTAATAAACCAGTTAAAAAGCAGGGGTCCCAGTACCAATCCCTGAGGTACTCCCCTCACGACTTTAGCCCAACCTGAAAAAGTTCAATTTATGACAACCCTCTGTTGTCTGTCCTTTAACCAGTTTTCAATCCAGGTGCATATATTATTACTGAGTCCAATTTTCTTTATTTTGTACACCAACCTCTTGTGTGAAAAGCCTTTGCAAAAGCCTTTGCAAAATCTAAGTAGACCACATAAACTGCATTACCCTGGTCTAAATTCCTACTTACCTCCTCAAAGAAACAAATAAGGTTAGTTTGGCAAGATCTATCCTTCATAAATCCATGCTGACTATTACTAATAATTTTGTTTTCCATTAGGTATTCCTGAATATTATCCCGTATTAAACCTTCAAGTAGTTTCCCTACTATTGAAGTCAGGCTTACAGGTCTGTAATTCCCCGGGTGTGATCTAGTTCCCTTTTTAAATATAGGCACCACATCTGCTTTACGCCAATCTTGTGGTACTGAGCCTGTGGAAATGGAGTCCTTGAATATTAAATATAATGGTTTTGCTATTACTGAGCTTAACACCTTGAGAACTCTTGGATGTATGCCATCGGGGCCAGGTGCCTTATTTACTTTAATTTTTTCAAGTCGCTTATGAACTTCTTCCTCAGTTAACCAATTGGTCATTAATATGGAGGTTGTGGCTTCCTCCTGTGGCGCTACTATTGAACTTGATTCTTCCCTGGTAAACACAGAGGCAAAGAATTTGTTTAATACCTCTGCTTTTTCCTTATCTCCAATAATCTGCCTACCCATCTCACACTGAAAGGGTCCTATATTTTCTTTTCTCATTTTTTTGATATTAAGGTACTTAAAGAACTTTTTAGGGTTGACCTTACTTTCTATTGCAATCCTTTTTTCATTATCCATTTTTGCTAATTTAATTGCCCTTTTGCAATTTTTGTTATATTCCTTATAATTCTGATACGATGTCTCTGTCCCTTCTGACTTAAAGCATCTAAACGCTCTTCTTGTCCATTTCCTCCCCTACCTGTTTATTTAGCCACATTGGTTTTGACTTATTTCTTTTATACTTATTACCCAAGGGTATACACTGATAAGTGTGCTTATCTAACAATATTTTAAAGACTGCCCTTTTATCTTCTACATTTTCCCTGCAAAAACATCATCCCATTGTATTACTACTAGATTAGACCTCAGTTTATTAAAATCTGCCTTTCTAAAGTTTAAGGTCTTTGTTGAACCCAAGTAATCTGTTTTTTGATAATTTATTTCAAATGAGACCATGTTATGATCACTGTTACCCAAATGTTCCAGGACGTGAATATTTGTTATTACTTCTACATTGTTTGATATGACCAAATCCAGAACTGCCCCTCTCCTGGTTGGTTCCTCAATAATTTGGGTCATATAAATGTCTTTAAGCACCCCCAAAAACCTGTTTCCTTTTGTTGTAACGCTAATCTCATTGCCCCAGTCTATGTCTGGATAATTAAAATCCCCCATTATGCAAACATGACTCAGTTTTGATGCCTTCTCCATTTGCAAAAGTATTTTAGCTTCCTCAATCTCACAGATATTTCGTGGTTTATAGCATATTCCCACAAATATTTTCTTTATACTTTTACCTCCACTGCTAATTTCTATCCACAAGGTCTCTACATTTTCATCATTCCCTTCATATACATCATCCCTTAAAATAGGTTTTAGATCCGGTTTAACATATAGACATACTCCACCTCCCCTTCTATTTGTTCGATCCTTCCGAAAAAGAGAATAACCCTCTAAATTAACTGTCCAGTCATGAGTTTCATCCCACCATGTTTCAGTAATGCCTATGATATCATACTGCTCCCTTGTAGCTATTAATTCAAGCTCCCCCATTTTATCTGTCAGGCTTCTTGCATTAGCAAGCATGCATTTCAGTTTTTTTTAGCCTGTACTATTATCTTATCTGCTCCTTTCTTTCTGCTCCCACTTGGTTTAGTCTTTAGAAGTTTTCTAGTATTATCTGTATTTACTATGGGCATCTCACTGCTTGTCAAACTTGCACTTGCCCCCATTCTACCTCCATACCACCTTGTATCCTCATCTATTCCATTAAGTTCATTGGGCCTCATGCAGAGAGCATCGTTATTTCAAAACTCGCCATTTTTTGTTCAATTTCCCTCAGAAAACGGCATAAAATGGCGAGTTGCGAAAAACGCGCCATTTTTTTATTTCTATGTTTAAAACTCGCCTCGCGGCTGGCGAGAACCTCCATCGCGCCATTTTTAAAACTCTCCGAATGCAGAGAGGTGCGAACGGCAAGTAGCGGCTGTTCGCGCCAAAAAAAGGCGCGATTCTCGCATTTTTGCCGCGCCACGAAAATATGGCAAGATGGCGCTCGCCGCCTATAGTAAAGGGGAAAAAAAAGGCGCGAATTTGTTTTTACACGTTTCTGAAGCGCGCATCTCGCCAATTTAAACTCGCCACACGCATCCATGTTAAACATAGCAGAATTCGCACTTTTCTGCATATGGAGAATAAAACTCTCCAAAAAAGCAACTTTTTATGAAATTCGCCATTTTTAAAATTCTATGCTCTCTGCATGAGGCCCATTATCTGTTTCATTCCCCTCCCCCCTCCATCCTAGTTTAAAATCTCCTCCAACCTTTTTAGCATTCTCCCTCCTAGCACAGAAGATCCCTCTTCAATGAGGTGCAATCCGTCCCTAAAATATAGATGGCACCTCTCAGAAAAGGAGTCCCAGTGCTCTAAAAACCCAAACCCCTCCTTGCTGCACCACTTTCTGCATTAACCTCTCTGATCTCTGAGTGTCTCCCTGTGGTAGCGCATGGCACTGGTAGTATTTCAGAAAATACTACCTTGGAGGTCCTTGCCTTAAGCTTTTGGCCTAGATCCCTGTAATCATTTTTTAGGACCCTCCATCTTTCTCTAACTTTGTCATTGGTGCCAACATGTACCAAGACCGCCGGGTCAATCCCAGCCCCCCCCAACAATCTGTCTACCCGATCCGCAATGTGCCGAACCCGAGCACCCGGGAGATAACAAACTGTTCGGTTCATGCGGTCCCGGCAACAGATTGCCCTATCTACCTTCCTAATAATGGAGTCCCCTACCACCACAATCTTTCTTTGTATCTGATAAGAGTGTGGTATTTTGTACAATTTGTCATTCATACTTTATGAAAGGGGGAGGTGTCGAGAGTCAGGGAGAAGAATTCTGCAGAAAGGTTAAACAGGACTACTAATGATGGTATTGAGTGAAGCCAACTTGGGTGCATATTTCATTTAAAACATTTGATAGATTTCCTTCCGTTGAATCAATGTAATATTTTCCCTCTGTGAAAGTAAATGTTTGTTGCATCAATTTCATATTTGGGAATGTTACATTGTTGAAATGAAAACTAACAAAATGTGCAGCCACCAAAACTTTCTTCCTGACCTCAATGAATGAGCAACAGAACCATGGTTAACCCTTTAGGTGCCCCAGGATATAGATACTATGGAGTCTGGCACTCCAGGGGCCCCATAATGTAGTATCTACATCATAATCTACTTGCTCATTTTTATCGTTTTGTCGCTCATGTGGCATGCAGAAGGCAACAGAAAGAGGAACGGAAGAGCAGGACTCCTCCTGATTGAGCGATCATGCGAGTGAAACAATATACTGTAATATAATACAATATAATATGACCCCCTGCTACTGGAGATACCTACCTGTGAATTAGGTGCCGGAAGCTGCACCAGCTCAGCAAGCAGGGAGTTCACGTTTGAAGATCCTGCGTCTCATGGGCCAATAGGAAGCCGCACCAATGACGTAACGGCTTCCTGTTGGCCCACAGGCCAGGAAATATCTGAACAGCAGACATTATGAAATCCCGTCTTGCCGAGGAGAGCTGCTACCAGCACCTAATTCGCAGGTAAGTGTCTACAGAAGCAAGGGATCCCTGGACCTGAAATTAAAAGGGTTCAGCTCTGGAGACCTCCTGCTTCAACACTATATATTATATACAATATATTATATATATATATATATATATATATATATAGTGCCTCTTTAATGTTGTGATACCTTTTAAAGCATCCAAACGTGAAATTTTACATGGTTTTTTTCTTTTAAATATATCAGTTCTGTAGTATTAGATAATAGTGACTGGTTTTTATAATATATATTTGAAATTCAACTCTTAATGCCATTTTTAATTAGTTTTAAAGCATCCTTTGATTTCTATCGCAGGTTTTAGCACACCTCCCCAGCATTGCAAGATCTCTGGAACACTTTCCTGTTTGGGATAATTTGTTGCTAATATTCCCAGAAGTTTGAGCTGTAAACTTTAACAATAGATAATGTTAATTTTGTAATATCAGGATACATTGTAGCTGCTGAGTTACACTGACTGAAGGAAAGATTGAAACTGAAAGGCGGACATTATATTAGGCACACAATCAGGATTGTGACAGATATAGAAGACATCCTTGAGCAGAACGTGAGAGTTGGGATGGTCTATAGCGAGAAATTAGGGCTGAGATGTAAGGAGGAGCAGAAGAGTGTAAAGCTTTAAAAGTGAGGAGGAGAATTGAGTGTGTGATACGGGATTTTATAGGAAGCCAGGAGAGGGATTTCAGCATGGGAGGCACTGAGACAGATTTAGGAAAGAGTAGATTGATTCTGGCAGCAGCGTTTAGGATAGAATGTAGGGGAGACAGGTGAGATGCAGGAAGGCCGGACAGCAGGAGGGTGCAGTAATTGAGATGGGAGAGAATGAGGGTCTGTCAGAGTTTTAGCAGTTGAGCAACAGAGGAAAGGGCGTATCTTTGTAATATTGCGGAGGAAAAAACTACAGGTTTTAGCTACCTTTTGAATGTGAGAGAGGAGTCGAGTGTGACCCCTAGGCAGCGTGCTTGCGCTACTGGGTGAATGATAGTACTTCCAACAGTAATGTGGAAGGATTTAGTAGGGCCAGGTTTGGATGTGTAGCACTGCCTCGGTTTCCAACTCCCAATGAGACCGGAAAAAATAATAAGGTGAGCACTCAAATGAGCAACAGGTCAGGTTTACACCATCACTTTTTCTTATCACCATCAGCACATTTATTACTTAGATTTATGCTTATATATTGACACTGCACTTTCCATTCAGACCACACTATATCGAAAGCCGAACTCACGGAACACGTTTTTAAGACCAAGTAGTTGTCACCCTCAAGCAACGTTCATGGGGATACCGAAAAGCCAATTCATCAGAACCCGCCGCTATTGTTCAAATGACAATGAGTTTAAAGTGAAATCACATGAGTTATATGTTCGCTTTCTACAGAGAGGTTACAAAAAACCTGACCTACAGTAGACAGATTGCTTGATGGTGTGTGGAAGATGGACAGAAACAGTCTTCTTAGACAAACAACTGTGAAAAGCTCTAGATCTGATCTCAGTCCGTCTTTCATAACACCATTCAGCAAACAAGCACATTCCATTAAGGCTATTTTCAAAAAGCATTGGAGTGTTCTGTCGCTAGACCCTGTGTTGAAACCATATGTGTCGCTAGGCCTAAACATTATATTTAAAATTGCAAAAACGATAGCCAACACACTATCACCCAGTTTATTTACCACTGCAGATGAGAACAAATCTCCATTACCAAAAGGAATGTTTACATGTACTAAATGCAAAGCATGTGTTTCCATGAATCAGAGCAAAACGTTTACATCTACAGTCACGAGATTGACATATAACGTCCCATGTTTCATTAATTGCAATTCCACGCATATAGTATACTTACTCAAATGTGGATGTGGACGTCAATACGTTGGGAGGACCACTAGAAAATTAAAGACTAGAGTCCTAGAACATCTCCGACTGATTAGGAATAAAGATCTAAACCACCCTGTACCAAAACATTTCTCAAACTGTCCATATGGTAATGCCAATCTATGTACGGTTCAAGGTATTGAACATATTCCTGTTTCCCCCAGAGGTGGAGATAGAGTAAAGATGTTAGACAGACGGGAATCCTATTGGATTTTTACTCTGAGAACTAGGGAACCCTTTGGCATGAACATTGATTGGGATATAAGTCATTTTTTAAAATAATTTAACACAATAATTAGATATTTCTCTGTTATTTTGTCTAAATTAAATTGTACAGATCAGTTCATCATATCATTTAAATTCATTTATGTACTTACAATTATTATTTAGGAATACACACCAATGTAGACAAATATAGATTTATTGGTTTATTCTGTCATCAACCATTAGCATTATTCTCTTAAGTAATTTCAATTATTATTTGCTTTCCCAATCTCTGTTCATGCTTCTCTAACTACAATGCAAGTAGATTATAAGCTATTATATCATTTGTTGTATGGTGTTTATATTTGATCATGCATATGAATGATAGCATATTATTTACAACTGGGTTTAGGGTCAGTTCACAACAGTCACCTATATAGGGAGCACTTCAATACTATCTATTATACTGACTAGATAGGACTTTACATCCACAGTAGTATATCAGTATATAGTTATTGTTCCCATATATTGTATTGACTGGTGATCATGTTTATTTCACGATTCACAAATTACCAAGTATTACCTGCACAAGCATATGCCAAAACGTAATTCAGCAGGGGCTTATCATAGTACTTAACTATAAATTCACAATTGTCTAAATATGCCCCTTAATGTTTCAAGCACTTATTGATTTTGCTTGTGCCAATCTACTGCTATTACAGTATTCAAATGTGTTTTTAAATCTGTTTTTTTATTTCACTGTGTATTTATGTTGTTGTCAATAAAGTTTGTTTTAGAAAAAATAGAAAAAAAGACAGTCAGATAGCGTTAGCATACCACCTGACTGGCCGAGCCAATGGCTGTGTACGCCGCGTCACCGCGACCCGTTGCGACGCGGGATGATGACGTCACACCCGGTAGCGCAAGGCACAGTACAGGTGAGTATAAATCATGCAGTAATACATGTGTTTGTCACCTTAATAAAATGCCTAGTGCACGAAACGCGTAGGTGCGTTCGTGTTGCTCTGTTGTCCTTTTGCTGCACCACCCTGCAATAAACCTGACCTGTTGCTCATTTGAGTGCTCACCTTATTTTTTCCGGTCTCATTGGGAGTTGGAAACCGAGGCAGTGCTACACATCTTCACCTCTCTTCTTGCTGGCTACTCACCTGGATGAACTGCACGCCCTGGATATCTAGAAGTCCTGCAAGCACTAAGGTAAAGGGCCATAGTGCCCCTACATACATGTATATGGTTACCAGTGCCTCTGTTTATTCTATATTGGTTACTAGGGGGGGCTGATATGGTGTTTTAGTTGTGGAGGTCAAGTGGACCCCACTAGACTCCTAGCCCGTACCTGATAATTGCCATATTACTCATGGACTTTCTATTGTTATCCAGTATCATCTATATATGCAATGGAGGAATTTTGACCAATTCTGATGCATCACAATTATCCTGTTCTGTAGGGCCAGGTTTGGGATAAAAGTTTAAGTCGGCGGAGGGCCATCCAGGATGATATAACAGAGAGACATTCAGAAACTGACTGTTTCAATCTCAAAGTGAATTGATAAACGTGTGTAAAGACTGAATTTCTTTAATAAAAATGGTCTTTTATTGTTGAAACCTCGATAAATACTGAAAACACTGAAAACTAATTCTAGTGTACAGCACTTTTGCGACCTCACAGGTCACTTGTTCATGTGTATTATGGCAGCAATGTAGGAATCCCAGCATTTCCTTTTGTGAGCAAGCAGTGTACTGGCATTTTTTCCAGGATTGGAATCTCTACCTTGAGCATGCATTCTGAGTATTGCCTGTTGCTGTGCCTTGCCTGATCTTCGTTGTGACCCCTGCTCGTTCCTGGACTTCTCTCTTCTGTATCCCTGGAACTCGGATAGCTTCTGGACTCCCGCTCTCTCCTCTCCTTGACCACGGCTATGGATTACGACTACCCTTCTCCCTCCAACCCCGGACTATGGTAAGTACCACGACCAACCCAAACTCTCTGACCCTGACCCGGGTACACGACCCTTACTATGCAATCCAGACCTGGCCCCGTGGTTGTAGGGCGGCTGTTATACATATCCCCACCTAAACCCAGCAGTCTAGTCCAGTTTGTGGTGAGCACACGTTACACAGATATAGGAAAAACCTAATGCAGGTGGGAGACCATGGATAATAGGGTTGGAGTCTGCCTCTAAAGTTGGTCTGAACGGTTCTCCTCTCCACTAATAGGTTAATACCCGAGGAGCAATGATAATAGTTTATCTTCGTCCAAGACCATAGTAAAATTAGATAAGCCATAATGGTGGTACTCACAGGATGAGAAGACTTCTTGACTCTGTGATGTGCTTCCAGCAAGTCGATATCCAGATAGAAGTCCCAAGATAGGGAAAAAAGGCGGTGCACAGCAAGAATAATGGTAGGGCTCGGCACATCAAAAATAGGTTAAAACCGATTTATTAAACTGGGTGACATCAAGGATGTTGGCAACAGTTACTCTGATGTATTTTGCGCAACACAGCGCTTTGTCAGAGTACTTAAAGTGCCATGTTGAGCGAAACGCGTTAGAGTAACTGTTGCCAACATCCTTGAGGTCACCCAGTTTAATAAATAATTTTTAACCTATTTTTGATCTGCTGAGCCCTACCGTTATTGTTGCTGTGCACCGCCTTTTTTCTCTATCTTGGGACTTCTATCTATAAATTACAATTTCATGGATGAAGAACTTTGATGTTCGTCCAATAAAAGCTATCACAACCAACATGAATGTATGCACATACAACTATGCTGTGCTCTCCATAAATGGAGTAAATGTTGTATGCAACATGAAATCACACACATAGCATCAACTATAGCACAACATTAATTTGCAACAGTCACTCATATATAACACACACACACACACACACACACACACACACACACACACACACACACACACACACACACACACACACACACACACACACACACACACACACACACACACTTCATTCATTGACTTTCCTGTCTTCCTTTGTCTCCCACTGTCCCTCCAGAATCCTCTCGCTTCTATTGCTGGGAGACAGCAAAGTACTACGCATGTTAGTGCGCCCGGATCGGCGTTCTCTGCCAATGTTTTTTATGGCAGGTATTGCCAATTCAGGCATGATATCATGGTTTGCACTTTGATGACTCCTGGACTATGTCCCTTCTATGACACATTTTGTCTCTATATCCCTTCTTTTTGTCCCTATCTCCCCCTTAATATACCTATGACCTTCTTTAAGTTATGCCCCCCACTGTGCCTCCTCTTCCTTACTTTGTCCCGATTTCCTCCCTTTTACTTCCTGTGTGTGGTTAGTTACCGTACAGACGTGTCCTCTCCTGCACTTACATCTCCTCTCCTGCCAGCAGTAGTATTTTCATCTTTCCCCCTGGCTGCAGTACTCCCATGGGTGTTCTGCTCTGGTATCACATTCATTCTGCTTTTACATGGTTTCTGTTTCCTGCTCACCCCAACTAGTTAGCTCAGACTTCCTCTCTTCCTTCAGTCTCCCATTCTGATGTGGATTTGAGGAGCCCGGCCATACTAACAGACAGACAGTGGCTGTGCTCTTAGGAGACGAGGAAGTTAGGGACATGATCCAATAATAAATAACTCTTCCTCGTGTCGCAGGCCTGCGTTTTACCATTTTACATGGTTCATTTTGTATTTGGACCCATGGCCAGTTTGCCCTGGCCCTGTCCGAGTACCAGTCAGGAGAAGGATGGGGATCCTGCCTGTACAAGGTCCTGCTCACCACACATCACACAAAGGGAAGGAGCTAGAATCAATTACACCCCACATACTTTGTCTTACTATGTTTACAGACTATATTTTTAAAACACCCAGTTTTAACCATGAAATTGTGGTATTTAGAGGAACTGCACCTTATAAAGAGAAGTGCTTTCAAACTGCGAACTATAGCCTTATGGAGGTGTAACAAGGACTTATCCCTGTTTAAATAAAGCAGCCTCAGAGCTCTGAGAATCCAGCAGAGAGAGTTAATTGCAGCCATTCAGTGAACTAGTCTCCACCTGGACTAATGAGAGCTCTGTAAAAAGCCTCATGTGAGAAACGAGAGAGATTCCTTAGCTCACATGTGGGCTGACATAAGGAGAAGGAGGACAGAACAGGGTTTCCTGAGCATGCTGATAGAGGAAAGACCAGACTATTATTCCTGGGAGCGATTGGACAACAGTCCAACAAGAAAGTCTCTTATCTGTTTCTGTTGTTGTAGCTGTAGCCTTTTGCAGTCCAATCGCTCCCAGGAATAAAAAAAAATGTGTGTGTGTGATTTTATATATATATAGTATAGTTACCAGAGTAGCCAGAACTGGTCCGGTGGTAGAGAGACAGCACACAGTAGTATAGAAAAAAACTGTATTAAAGATAACGCAGGACACCAAAACCAACGTTTTGGTCCTCAACAGGGACCTTCCTCAGGTTTTGCCTGTCTCTCTCTCACCGGACCACCAGACCAGTTCTGGCTACTCTTGTAACTATACAAGTGTTATATATATATATATATATATATATATATATATATATATATATATATATATATATATATATATATATATACAGTGGTTGACAAATCACCAAAAAATCTACTCGCCACACAAAAAAATCTACTCGCCACCTAGTACCAAACGTGTGCTGCTTGGGTCAATATTTACTCGCCCGGGGGTTAAATCCACTCGACGGGGGTGAGCAAATGTATAGGTTTGTCGAACACTGTATATATATATATATATATATATATATATATATATATACACACATTTTTTTAATTCCTGGGAGCGATTGGACTGCAAAAGGCTACAGCTAAAACAACAGTAAGAGAAAGTTTATATCTGTTTTATGGGACAAGCATCAGGATTTTTGAGAAGGCTAGTGTGCAACACTTATGCTATGTACATATATATATATATATATATAATATATATTTATTGTGGCAGGACGGCGTCGCATCAGGCTCAGTAAGACGTTAAGACACTGTGTAAAGCTTAAATATGGTGGTTTATTATCCACACAACAAATAAACATTAGGTGCACTGTCCCTTTATAGCAAAATAAACCGTAAAATAAACACCTATTCCCGTTAGGGAAACTAACAAAACTTTACTATGGCCCTTTCTAACGGGGCCGCCGGCTAATCTGGTTATCCGCCCAAAACATGTACTACACATTCAAAGTTCAATAAGAAAGTCTCTAATCAGTAATTGTAGGGGATTCCTATCTCAAGTTTTCCTTGTAGCTCCAACAGCAATCAGGAACACTGGTTCCGGGGAGCAGGCTGGAAGTTTGTGGAAAAGTTTTCCAATAAATTCACTTTTATTCAACGCTGCAGTTCTGTATAGTGTACTGATCTCCCATAGTGTAAAAGTCCTGTTCTCCCATGACAAGCAGTGCATTGCAAATCCTTCAGCAGTAAATGGGTTAATGTAGGAGTAGCCAACTCCAGTCCTCAAGGGCTACCAACAGGGCAGGTTTTCAGGATAATCCTGCTTCAGCACAGGTGGCTAAAAACCTGACCTGTTGGTTGCCCTTTAAGACTGGGTTTGGCTACCCCTGCGTTAATATATTCTATTGAAGTGATGTGCCATATCCAAACTGTAACAAGACACAATAAAAATGTTGGGCACTTCAGAATTGGACAAATAGCATTGACTTAAAAAAATGAAGTTTCTGTAAAAATATTCAATCTTTATCAAAGAAAATGGCTAGTTTATTAATTTACCTATGTACAGATGTTTGTCTTAGTGGTTTTATATTTAGTGCAAGTTACCATACCTTGTTTCCTTGTGTTTATGCTACAGTACACTTGGAGGTATGTTGTAGTAAGAGAAAAGGTGCTTAGACGTTGTCCGGGTAATGCTTCTAAGTGTAGATTTACCAGTAATACATTACATTTCTTTTTTTTTTCTTTTCTTGTGGACATCAAATTGCAGAGTTTATCTTTGGTTGACTAAACATACACATTCCTCTGGCTGTTCTATCATTTCCTGTGACTGGGACTGAAACAAACCGTTTCTGTTCTACTCACATTGTTCTGATTAACAAGACACTTTGATACTAAATAATGCTACATTGAGAGAAATGTAGCAAATAAACATATCGTATTAAAATCATTATATATTTCATATATAGACAAAGATGTTATAAACTTTTTATACTTCCCTAAAACATTAACACAAATATAGTGCTACATATGGCATTAATAAAGGCTGAGCATTCAAATCGCTCTAATTCTATTCATTCCAATTTCCCAAACACATTTTGTGAATAAGTAGACTAGTTCAATGCATTAACCCTACGTTACATTTGAGATAGTATTAAATCATGTAAAACGATTAGTGATTTCATGATAAACTTTAGGGGACGGTGGGAATATATGTATATATAGTGTATGTACTACGATTTTATTTTATATTGTGCTTCAGTTCCAGAAGGTAATACAAAACGTCATAAAATGTGTGTAATACGTATAAAGATTTCATACATATTTTGCTGTTTTAAATGATTTTTGACACATCCTTGTTGAATACCTCATCAATAACATTTAAATGACCAGAATGATGTGTATTTTTATTTATTTATAACTACGATTAGTAAATATCAATTATTAGTGTAATAGTCTTTAAAATATCCATACAGAGAAAATAATATATATTTTTAACCTATATAATGAACCCCCGTGCTGCCTTAAATACATTTTTGGGCTGATGCATACTGTAGCAACTTCATTCTGTGCTAACTCTATTTAAGAGTTTTTTTTAGGGTTTGCACAAAGATGAAGTTGGTGGATGGTTTTGACATACTTTTAATGTATTGTGTAGCGCACATATTCCTTTATTCTTGTACATCTAGACGCCATCCTCCGTCCATTTCAGGTTACCAAAACAAATGAAAATGATCATTTTTGACTCAGCTGGAGAAATTTGAGCTTACTACATAGGCATAATTCAAATGGAGTTTGACGTGCCAATTTTGCGCCAATAAAAGCAGCGCATTTTCACATTCTTATGGTTTCATTTTAATGTCGCACCTCAAATAAGTGTACACCAGCACACACTGATGCAAATGAAAGTTTTTGGACCAAGGAGCATCTATGTACAGTACATACCCTGTAAAATGAATTGTCTTAACACATTCCTATTATTATCTGCCCTTCTTAACCATTGCTCCACAATCATAGACACTACTAATTACTACCAATATTCTGTTGACTTCCATTGTGAAATTGTTGCGCATTATGGAGCAAATGACATCATTTTAATCCAGGTCACCAAAACAATTTGACATTACTCAATGGCTGAGGTGGCCTGAAGTAGTGATTTAAAAACTATTTCAGATTTATTAGAACCTCTTGGACTGTATTTTAGAAAGACATAGGCAACATTTATTCTGTGAAAATAGGAAGAGGTGGAGTATTTGGAAAACAATTCCTTTTTTTCCAATAAAGTGGGATTGTAAGTTCGTAAATGAATAGCACTATTTTACTGCTTATGAGGACGGAAAAAAAAGTAGTGACACCATCACACTTCACTGTTTCTTTGAGGAGGAAAGTAGGAATTTAGACCAGGGTAATGCAGTTGATGTGGTTCTACTTAGATTTTGCAAAGGCTTTTGATACGATTTCACACAAGAGGTTGGTGTACAAAATAAAGCAAATTGGACTCAGTAATAATATATGCACCTGGATTGAAAACTGGTTGAAGGACAGACAACAGAGGGTTGTCATAAATGGAAGTTTTTTTCAGGTTGGGCTAAAGTCGTGAGTGGAGTACCTCAGGGATCGGTACTGGGACCCCTGCTTTTTAACTTGTTTATTAATGACCTTGAGGTTGGGATCAAGAGCAAAGTCTCCATCTTTGCTGATGACACTAAATTGTATAAGGTAGTAGAAACTTGGAGACTGGAAACGTGGGCAGTTAAATGGCAGATGAAGTTTAATACAGATAAATGTAAGGTTATGCATTTGGGAAGCAAGAATAAACAGGCGACTTACACATTAAATGGGGATATATTAGGGGAATCCTTGATGGAGAAGGATTTAGGAGTGCTTGTAGACAGCAGGCTTAGTAATAGTGCCCAAAGTCATGCTGTAGCTGCAAAGGCAAACAAGATCTTACCTTGCATTAAATGGGCAATAGATGGAAGTAAACATTATTATGTCCTTTTATAAAGCATTGATAAGACCACACCTTGAGCATGGAGTACAATTTTGGGCACCACTCCTTAGAAAATACACTATGGAACTAGAGAGAGTGCAGAGAAGAGCCACCAAATTAATAAAAGGGATGCACAATCTAATTTATGGGAGGCTAGCTAAATTAGATGTATTTACATTAGAAAAGAGGTATCTAATAGGGGATATGATAACTATATTCAAATATATTCGGGGACAGTACAAAGAGCTTTCAAAAAAACTATTCATCACAAGGGCAGTACAAAGGACTCTGGGTCATCCCTTTAGGTTAGAGGAAAGAGATTTCACCAGCAACAAAGGAAAGGGTTCTTTACAGTAAGGGCAGTTAAAATGTGTAATTCATTACCCACGGAGACTGTGTTGGCAGATACAATAGATATATTTAAAAAATAAATGTTGTACATCTTTTTAGAAAGGAAAGGTATACAGGGATATACCAAATAAGTAAACATGGGAGGGATGTTGATCCAGGGAGTAATCTGATTTGCCAAATCTTGGAGTCAGGAAGGAATTTGTTTTTCCTTATGAGATATCATTGGATGATATGTCACTGGGGTTTTTTGTTTGTCTTCCTCTGGATCAATTTACTGTAAGTACGGATATAGGATAAAGTATCTGTCGCCTAAATTTAGCATACATTGAACTGGATGGACGCAGGTCTTTCTTTTTCAACCTCATCTACTATGTAACTTAACAGTCAGAGGAAAAACGCAGTGAAGGGTCTGATTGTTTTCTAAAATTTTGTTTGAGCAATTTTATATTGAGTAGAGGTTAATACGTTTTGTTTCAATGTTCCATCGTACAACTTGTCCAGGAATTTCATTCTCCCAAAAAAGGACTTCAATGGTAGTTTTCTTGCTGTAGTGTCCCAATCGGATTGCAGATTAATGAATAACCTCCCTTTTACATCATTTATGCCTTTGATATATTTAATAAACTGTCATTGCCTCATACCATTAATCATGTTCTCTACATTCTAAAAAGGTTTTACATTCTCATGTAAAAAAATAGAACCATTCCCAACATAGATTTACGTGTCTCTATTAAGGATCTGATCTTTTTTCATTTTAGGATTCATCAAGCAACTTAGAAGTACACATGTATAGCACTGGACATCACAAAACTACTGGCAAATGTAATTTCCCCATGTCTTTTCTTATTCTGCATTGGTAGACATGGTACTGTATATTGACTGGTATACCTTCCCTGACCAAATAAGCTAGTGTATGGATTTATTTATACTCTTAGTAATGAATAAACTGTAGTTGGATTTAAATTTGCTTGTTAGGAGTGCAAAATTAAATTTTTGTTTGTAGAACAAAAAATGCAAAGGCAGATGAGGGTGGGAAAAAAATAAATAAATATATAAATATATAAATATATATATATATATATATACCATAATACTGAGTTAAGTTATGGTGAGTAAAAAAAGTGACAAAAACCCTCCACAGGAAAGCAAATATGCAAATACAACTGTATGCTCATCTGCATGTCTTAGGCAGGTCTGCAAGGGAACCATGTTAAAATGGTTTTTGAAGCAAAAAGTGGCACTGAGTGCTCATTTGCATGTCATTTCCCAGAATCCCTTGCTGCAGTGGAAGTGCTGTATGCTGGGTGATAATGGTGAAAGGTGGGGTTGCAGACCTGCCTAAGACATGCAGATGAGCATACAGTTGTATTTGCATATATATATATATATATATATATATATATATATATATATATATATATTTATTAGCGCCAATGAAAGATGTGTTAAACAATTGTGAGTAACAATGAAAAAATTAAAAAATTATTCCTATTAAAAGGAAAAAATATATATTTTGAATATACTGTGATTCTATGTGCTTAATTAGTGAAATATTAAACTATACAACACATCAACTATAATGCAAAAAAAGTGGAAAGAAGTGATAAACCAGTCCTTTGAATAGAAGTCCTTCAATAGTTGAACAATGAATACTGGTGTGGGGTGGGGGGACGTCTCCGGCAGCTCTTAGATAGGTATTCCTTGGATGCGGTTCATCCTAAGGGAAAAAGAGAAGAGAGAGCGCATGCCCCATAGCGTAAAATAGTACATTTATTGATTTATTGGAAAGGAGGGGGGGGGGGGGGGAAAGGGAGGGGGGTGAAAATTCACTCACAAAGGTAAGTATAAAACAGGCAATTTGTGATATATATCACCGCCAATCTGGTCAGTCAGCATCCAGGATCCGCAGTCCAACTCTCACTTGAAGGTGCAGGAAGATGGTAGCTGGTGCAGGACTCCAGAGGCTCCTTTCGGCAAACAAATCCAGTCTTTTGGAGTTCAATCAATGTCTCCTATAGCAGCTGGCCGCAATGTTGATCCGCGCTTGATGCTTCCCATCATGCGCATGCGTGGTGACGTAATACCGCTCCCAGTCGCGTTTCGTCGCGTAACTGCGACTTTCTCAAAGGGTTGCTGATTGTTCATGTGCTGGTTATGAATTTAAGTACACAGAGTTGCTTAGCAACCCGTTCCTGCCTTGTGATTGGTTGAAAATCAGGATTGCATATCCTATCAGACCGAGTCTTGGAACAGGCATAATGTGAACTATAGCCGACAATAAATTCTGGGACAAAAACATGAAGGGGCTAGAAAATGAAACTAAACAACTATAATACACAGAATTCGAATAACATGACAAACACCATTGAAACATATTAAAATAACTGACTAATGGTACAAGGAAACGAAGCAATAAAAATGGAATATAAACCATCATAATAAATTAATCACAGTGTAAGGCAATGTGTATGCCACAAATTGCCTAAATATTAGTAATAAAACTAAATAAATTGTCTTAAGGACATTATCAGTAGGCATAGACATTGCTCTATACACTGTGATAAATTAGGTAAATAAAAATGATTGTGAATATAAAGAATAAATAAAAGATTTATAAAAATGGGGAAATGAGCAGGGAGAATAGAGGTTTATGAGAATAAATAGCAAAAATTGGGACCCTGAATAGGGAACTATACTATCTCAAATGTTATCTCAATATTAGGGGATCGAGTGAGGCCTCTGCAACCTGAACTTACCTTGATTCAGAAGGCGGCTGTGATGCATCACGACCCTGTGGTGTAATTTGCTGCCCGTCGCCATGGCAACTCGTCATTTGATGCCAACACAAGAGGTGAGGGGGACGCGAGCAGGAGGGGGGTTGCAGCTCTAATAGTTTGTGCACCCCTGCCCTAAGGCATAGTTCCAACCCCAATTTACTCTTATTTAGGGAATGACCTTTGATAGTAGTGCTTGCACGGGTGATAAATTCCCTTGCGTTCTAGTGATTTATTTAGGATTAGGTGATGAATGTAACTGTCACAAATTAATCTGTCTTTAATTGTAGCACACAATCTATGTACCTGTAATTCAGGTATGCTTTGCAATTCTTCTTTTATTTAGGAGTTTTTAAATGTCTATGCAAATTCTATTTATTGTAGAATTGGTGTATAGTGCTGGCAGTGCATACTGCCATTTGCATGATCTACCGTACTGCAGTGCTAGCCAACTCCCATCCTCAAGGACCACCAGCAAGTCAAAGTTTTGGTATATCCCTGCTTCCGCACTGATAGTGCAGTCTGACAGCAACTTGTGCTGAAGCAGGGATATCCTGAAAACATGACCTGTTGGTGGTCCTGGAGGACCAGAGTTGGCCGCCCCTGATCTACAGGTACAGATGTAGCCGATGTTATTGTACCCATTAACACAATGCGATACATTAACTCTGCAACAATATTTATTGCACGAAATACTGCTGCACGATCGATAACCTTGGTAACACACATGCTCTCTAATGGATGCAACATTATCCGCACTACTTCTTGCGCTATCGTCAACGGGGGTGATCACGCCTACATCTGTAGGTATTACTGCACACTTTTGGTCCAGGTCAGTTGCTGTTAAATCTTATTGTTCAGAACTTTCTACTATTAGTTTTGAGTGTTATGCCAGTTATAGTTGTTCTGCTTGAGGTTCCCGGTATGCAGAGTTTGAAACAGAGAACACCAACCGATAGGCTCTCACATATCAGACTTCCATAGACATCACGAGATGGATTGCAGTTTCTGGAGAAGAACGCCAAGCTTTAGCGGAAGGTTGTATGTACACACCTGGAAGACAGATCGTGTCAGGTATCGAGTCACTTACGGCGAACCTGTCACAGTACTTTGACTTCTTTCTGCAGACTTATGTAGGAGTTCTACCCTCTTATTTAAGAGACTCAACATCAGTCCTAAATTTATTTCAAGATTTTGAGTGGAAAAGTACGTATAGATGGGTGACATGTGATGTTCAGTCCCTCTATACGTGCATTCCACATAAAGAGGGATTAGAAACCATTGACTTTTTTCTATCAAAAGATCCCAAATTACATCAATTAAATAGGGATTTTATTCTGCAGTCTATCCACTTCATCTTAAAACACAACTATTTTATGTTCCTAACTGACTTCTTCCTGCAGGTTTGCGGAACTGCGATGGGCACACGTTTTGCAAACCTGTACATGGGAGAATGGGAATTCCAACATATTTGGAATAACAATCCCTTCAGTGGAAACATCATTATGTATCGTCGCTATATAGACGACATCCTATGTGTGTGGGAAATTGATGTGGATTCTATTAATTCTTTTGTAGGGTATCTAAATAGCAACACGAAAAACTTAATCTTCACATTTGTTGAAAATTCTATGGAAATAATTTTTTTAGATCTCAAGCTGAAGAAGGGAACGTCATCACCCAAACATACTTCAAGGAAGTTGATGCCAACAATTTTCTGTTGGCATCGAGCAACCATAAAAAGACCTGGTTGAATAATATCCCGGATGGACAGCTGATCAGACTAAAAAAGAATTGTAGCAAACAGGAAGATTTTGAGAGGCAAGCTCAAGATCTTCTTAAAAAATTCAGAGACGGGTTATTCGCATGACAAATTGGAAAAAGAACTAAATAGGGTTAGAAACCTTGATAGGAGACAGATGCTGGTACCTAAAACAAAAAAGAAGATTCAGGCCTATGGAAATGACAGTTTGATTGACATTGCTTTTGTGACTAATTTTAATTCCATGACTAACACCATAGAGAATATTATCAGAAAACATTGGGGGATTCTGTGCAGTGACCCCATTTTGGGAACTCACATTGCACAGAATCCCAAATGTATTTATCGAAAGTCTAGGAATCTAAAAGATATTTTGGCCCCGAGTGACATTGGGAATGTCACAGGTCTTATAGACAAAAACATTTGTTTGCAGAATAAACCTGTAGGAAATTATAGTTGTGGAAAATGTTCAGTTTGTAAACTTCTCCACCCAGAGAAAAAGTCTTTTAAGTCTAATTACACAAATGAAAAATTTGACATTAAAGATTTTATTTACTGTAACTCAGACCATGTCGTCTACTTGATTGAATGCCCGTGCGACTCACAATATGTGAGCCGCACTAGACGTAATTTAAAAGTACGCATCCAAGAACATGTCCGGAACATTAAAAATGGATATCTTAAACATAGTCTATCACGCCGTTACGCTATATACCATAATAAAGACCCTTCCTCTTTAACCTTTAAAGGAATCCAATTTGTCCCACGTAGTAGAAGAGGGGGAGATAGGGTAAAATGTCTCTGTCCAAGAGACATTTTGGATACACAGGTTGGATACATGAAGCCCTAAGGGCCTTAACGAGGACATTGATATTTGGTCTTTATATTAATATCTCTATATGTTCTTGTTCACTTGAAATGTTCCGAAATAATTCATACATCTTTACTACTATTTTCTTGTGCTTGTTTTTTATTTAATTTATCCTATTTGGTTATTCAGTATATCAGTAACCATTTTTTACTCTCTATGATGCATGATTATGCATTATAGAAAATATATGTATATATTTACATATGTGTTGTAATTTGTCTACACATATACACAAACTGCTCTTTTAGTATCATTAGTGTGTTTATATTAACATATCTATTTTGTTTCCTTAGCTGTAAAAACAATATTTGTACATCAATGTTCGTATATATATATATAAATATAATTAGTTTACATTTTACTAAAGTTTTTCAATTGCTATGTGATCGTTGCAGGACATGGTTGCTATATCCCCTCCCACACTACCCCTGGTTGGTGAGTTACTCCTAATTGTATGGCCAATCAGGTCCGGACGGGGGGTATATACGAACTGTTTCACAAGTGCATTTATTCCCTGATGAAGAGGCATGTTGGAGCCTTGAAACGCATTGGAATGCAATTTCTGTGAGTTCTACTGAGTTTTATCCAGTCCTTTGAGCCCCTAGTGCGTTAGTCTCATCCCCTCTGTTGTTCCGTCATTTTGGTGCGGCGCCTTCAGTGACGTCATCAGAGCACCGACGGAACTCCTGGTAACACACGTGGAGACAGTGCCTGCAGCGGAGATATGCTGAGACAGACCAAGTCTGCATCTCGGGACTCTGATTTCGGGACTTATGCAATATCATTGCCGTCACCGCACCTACCTGTGGACCAGCCTTGTGTTACTTCGGTGACCTGCAGACTGTCCTAACCGGTGGAACCAGATGGTTGCTGATCCGTGACTATCCAGATCCTTGTGTGGTGTGGCGTATTGGTAATTTGTCCCATGACATGCTGTTTTAAATTTTCTTTGATGTACGCAGATTACCTATCCTTGGTTTAATTATATAATATATACTTTTGATATACTTCACCATGAGCGTTGTGCGCTGTTTTCTCCATATATAGATGGAATAGCCGGTAGGGAAGGCACCCGCTCCCGGCTAGCTATTATGAACAGTCCTGTTAGAGATGGAGGAAAGAGGCGCAAGTCCAGCCTCACATGACCCACCACTCCGTCGGGGGAGACACGCACACAGCGCGGCAGAAGGTCAGCTCAGGTAGGGGATGCACACTCTCCCGGTCCTCTGCATGTCTCCGTCAGCCAAAGTGGCAATTGATACCGGATATAGCTAACCAGCAATAATAGAGCGATAGAAATGTAGCTTAGAAAATGGTCAAAGATGACCAATCGGGAATAGAAAATACCACACTATCTATTCCAACGCATTTCCTAGCAGTTGCTACTTCCTCAGGGAATGAATGAGAAACTGTGCTATTTAAATCACGAGGAGGGTGATGCATTGAGCACAAAACAGGTGTACACAATAAGAGAAAAAAATCCTTGTAATGGGGCACACCCCAATGATAAATGAAGATAAAAATATATATCAATAAAATAAATTAAAAAATACAGTACACCAATTGCTAATTCTTTATTGGCCTTTTTCTTCCATCTCTCACAGCACTGTTCATAATAACCAGCTGGGAGCAGGACAACAGACGACTTTCCGCGAAAGCTTGGCGTTCTTCTCCAGTAACATCCATCAATCTCGTGATGTTTATGGGAGTCTGGTAATGTATCACAGCCAATTCCCTTTGTAGCACTTGCATACGGTATGTGCTGTTTTATTGTGTTTATATCTTACTAAAGAATATTGGTATATTCCTCTTATTTTATAACATTTATTTCCTAGCTGCACCTTCTCGTTTAGAGCACTTGCACCTAGCAATTAAGTTAACCCATTAACCATTTCATAATTGACACATCACAACTTAATTTTGAGGGCACCTTTTTTCACCTTGTCACATTGCATTATTATTTTTTTGTTCCTACCAGATTGAGAATGGTAAGCGGTAAATCAGCAACACAAGGATATTAACAATTGTGAAGAAAAAAAAAAAGCAGATGTAGCAGACTGCAGATCGTGTTCTAACCCAGGACATCACAGAGACTCCATAAGATTCAATGGCTGTGATAACACAGGAGCGAACAGCATATCCCACCTTAACGTGGGAGCAATAACATTTGCATTACTTATTGAGCAAGAATTGGCTGGGAGTGAAGATGGGGCAGAGAGAAACTACAGGTACACTAATTTTGTGTGATGAATTCTTAAAAAAAAAAAAAAAACATGTGGCGTGAAAATAAAGTGTGTAAAAATTAGAAATGGCAGCCCTCGAGTGGATTTATTATGTAGGTTGTAAAGGCAATAATCTTTCTCGCACAGAGGGAAGCAACATTGCATATGGTTCTGGTATTGCAAGTACCTGTACTGAACAGTTTCTTAAAACCAGTGTGTTTCCCATGTTTTGGAGCAGCTAAAGATAGCAATACCATTTACATGGTTAAATGAACGCCAAAAAAAAACCAAACCCTCAAAAAAATATATAATATAACCACTGCCATAAGAAAAACCGGTCAGAAAACAAAAAACTGCCTAATAAAGAAAATATTACTCTGTTTTAATCCACAGAGTACAGTATATCAGAACTGTATCTCTAATATTCAGAGAACCCATAAACAGGAATTCACAGGAGCAGGACCCATGCAGAGAAGACCTACCGAAATGATCACAGAGTGTGAAGGATCTTACTTTTAAACAAAAGAGTAAAACAGGGCAGGTTTTAAGGCCAGTTGATTGTTTTTAGAGGTCTGAATTCCCCCATCCTCCACGAGTAGAATCTAGTATCTCGGACAATACACAATAAAACAAAAGCATTAACTTTTTAATTTTTTTTTTATAAAATCAACAAAAATTCTGATTTAAACGTAAGGGGACATTTGCTTTGCGGCCATTTCACCGCAATTAAATTGCCAACGGTGCTTCACCACAACTCACCACTCCCAATCCACTGCTGGAATCCCTGACGCTTCTAAGGTAAGTTTAATTACAGTTTAGGGTAGGCGGGTTAATTTAAAGGTGTTTTAGGGTAAGGGCTTAGGCTAGGGGGTTTAAGGGTAAGGTACTTACCTTAGCCGTAAAAGTGCCGGCAGCAGGGTGTCACGGCAAAACGCTGGCAGACAGTTGGTTGCAGCAAAATGGTAGCGACCAAACATTCTGGACCATGATTTAGGGGCCGCTATTCTCGGACTGTGTTGTTTGAGACAATAAGTCTGCGGCACCACTTGTGGTCTTACTGTACTTGATATATAATTTAACATTACCAATTCCACTGTTCTTAAAAATTGTCTAGGGGGTCATAAATGCAGATTAAAATAAATGGTATGTTGGTCTAATTAACAGTATTTCTAACAATAATCCACCGTCTACATCTCTCAAAGTAGTTTACTCCGTTCATTATCTACAGCCTCATTAAATAAACTCTTATTCATTCAGGACCTTCATCACTTATGTTTTACTTTTGCAATATTGTCAAAGCTTTCATTTCAGATCTATGGTGCAAAATACTAAACCACTACCATACGGTTACAAAAATAGTAGTATTGTAAATCAAATAATAAAAGTAAAAACAAATGTGATTTTTTTTTTTTTGCCCCCCCTTCATAAAATGTGGTGCTGTGTTTTCTCTAATTTGTCACCGGGGAAGCTGCGATACACAGCTTTCTACAAATTGATCAACTCCTCAAAATAAAAACCTCTTGCTATAAGAGGCGGGTTGCTGTTGCAGGCAGCCAATTGCATGCAAAAACCATCAGAAAAACCCTAAATCAGACTTGTTTCTTTTCTTTATAGCATATTCAGAATCACGTATACATTACTTTTCTCTCATCTGTTTCTCATCATAAATGCATCATATTATAGGTTAGCAATATTTTTCAGTCACTTTACATTGCACTGGTGTTACATTTTTTCGGTAACTATGCCTTACAAAACAATGTAAAGAAGCATTCTGTACCATTTAGTCAAATGAGACCGAGCTCGTTTCTGTCCACCATATGCTCAGAGTTAAGCCTCCCACTTAAAAGAAACTTGTGATATTGCATCACTTTCAAAGAGGAAAACCATTTCAGATGCAGACTTACTGTTGCAAGAATCAGTATTTTGGGAAGTGCCTCATTTCCTCCTCGGTTTTCGTAAAGGGTGCATGACTTCTTAGGGAACAGCCCTGATATAAATCACTATTGCTTAACATTGCTACTGCAAACTTGCAAGGTCAAAAGTATTGTTCTACTAAAAGTATTGAAACCCAAGAAACATTACAAAGGGGACAATGCAAACAATGTTGCTATTGACCTCATTTGCCGTCCCTCTTCTACCTCTAACCACTTCCCTTGTAGGGACACCATTTTTACTGTGGCATACAGGGAAGACACCAACACAACGTAAGCAACTCAGTCAGTGACGATCTGACCCTGTACTACAGATTAAATGTAATACAAAGCTCAGGATGAGCGGTTTATGAAGCTGATGTCATTGCGTGATCACAGACTAATGTTGCATACATGTCTGATTTTCAGTGTGCTTAACCAATAGCCTAAACATGCGACTTGAGAAGGTGTTGTAAAAGTACATACGAAGAAAGAAGATTTTATAATAACCCCTCAATGGCATTCCACTTACAAATTCTGATCTTTTATTTGTATTGCACCAACATATTCTGCAGAGCAGTACAATGTGGGACGTAGATCAATAATACAGAAAGGGTACATATAGCGAATTAACTGTGCCTATCTGGTCTATATTTTTATGGATATTCTTAAGTAGTTTGTATTTTAGAAATGTACATAAATCTTGCTAGTATACTATAATGCAATACACAAAAATATAACACGGACACAAGAAATTATTTTTATTATGTTAAACAGGTTAAAGATTATGTTTCATGTTTACATTATATGAAAAAGACATGACAGCATGTATGCAGCAGCAATAAAGTCGGTCACAGAAACATATTTTGACGAGTAGGCAGTATCTTAATTGTTAAATAAATTGTTGTACCAAGATGTACTCATACATTATCAAAAATTAATGGACAATTAAAGAATGAGTTCATCTCAAATATGTCTCAGTATAAAAATAGAAAACCAATTTGTGAAAAGGAGAATCACGGAATCCCTTATAGTGGATCCTAAAACGTTCACTACATCCAGTTACTCCACTAAACATGCAGTGGCATACATTTTTATTTTATGATATATAGATATATTAATTAGACAACCCCAAGATGCTCAAAGTTGGAATGTTGTTCGTGCTGTTAATTATGGTCTTTCTTTTTTTTTTTATCCACAAGCTGATCATTTTTGGGGGAAGGCAACTGCACCTTCATCTGAATGGGCGATAAAGAGCCTGATGCCTGAGCACCTTTTAAAACAGATGTCATAACCTGCTTTAAAAAAAAAAAAGGAAGGGGGAAGATTTTGTTTCTAGGACTTTCTACTTTTTATAGTTAGTGAGAATTTCTTATGTGAAAATAAAAATATCTAGGCATGTGTCTTAGTAGAAATATAGACTTCAAAAAGGTGTAATCCCTCACGAGTAAAATAATCCAATAGCAGTGACATGTTTACGGAGCTAAATCGAAGCGATTATGTACAATATCAGAGGAACGTTTTTAAACCAGTCTAGCAGACACAAGAAACTTTCAATAAAAGGAGATCTTCATTTTCACTGATCAAGTCTTATGCAGTAACATTTATTCATTACAATTGGATATAAATTCATTGTTTTTTTTTTTTAAATGTGAATAATAGTACCAGTCTTAATCCTTTTTTACCCGGCCTTTGAAATGATCCATGAAATGAAAGGCTCCAAAATAATCACCAAGAAGAACTCCCAGCTTTGCGGATATAATGCTAAAATAAAAAAAATACAAAAGAAGGGGAGAGAAGAGAAGCATTATTGTCACATAGAAAATATATAACCATTTTTTTTTCTTTCTTACCAACAGTTCAAGTTTCAAAACTCAGTTCACCATATGAACTTATATTGCATATGTACCAAAGTATTGCAACACACACGCACACACACTGCTGGATGAAGGCCTCCTCAATAATCTTCCAGGTACTGGGGTTGCAAGCCTCTTCGCCGCAATAAATTTCGTCTAGGTCTTTTAAATCTCTCTTGGAATCCAGTCGAGTAACATCTTTGTTCAATAATGGGCCTTTCTTTTTGCTATATGTCAGGCCCACTGCCATTTTAATTTGTTCACCCATGTGATGTCATAGACGGGTTTAAAACCAATGTATTCTTTCCCCGTCTCTTTGGGTAATAGTCAACATACATCTCCAGACTTCGTGTTGTCTGAAGCTTCTGAATTTTGTTCGCATTCAGGGTCCAAGATTCACATCGATAAATGAGCATGGAGAAAATAAGTTGCATTGTGCTCTAAACAAAAATCTCAGCAAACATTGGTAGTTTCTATGAATATATAGCGGATTACCCCTCCAGAGAAAGCAAAAATAAGGCTAGGATATAAGGTTACACCCATGTACCTATTAGATGTGTAACTGGAAAATAAAGTCCCACATGCAATGAGGTAAGGACAGTATACACCTGCCGGTGTCCAGCATTAGTACAGCATTATGGTAATAACATGGGGCAACAAACAAATTCCTTGCAGCCACTTAGGAAAAGGGGAGTGAAAAAGGCTCACTAGAGAGTATTACTCACGCAATTGTAGAGCCTGGTATGTCACTACTCCTGGGGTATACCGTGCCTCCGTTGAACTGGATGAACAGGAGCAGAGAGAGAGAAAAAAACGAAGCACTGGTTCCACTAAAGTAAAGGTTAACACAGAGGTGCGTTCCCACAATAAAAGTTTAATTGATCAAAAGTACAAAAACAGGACACCTACGCGTTTCGGGCTTATGGCGTAGGTGTTCTGTTTTTGTACTTTTGATCAATTAAACTTTTATTGTGGGAACGCACCTCTGTGTTAACCTTTACTTTAGTGGAACCAGTGCTTCGTTTTTTTTCTCTCTCTGCTCCCATAAATGAGCATGAGCAGAATAAACTTGGGAAAAAAAAAAAATAATGAAAAAAAAACCCCCACCTTTATTGATGCAGTGGAAGGTTCCCTTAAAAAAAAATGGCCTTGTTTTTTTTCTGCCAAATGTGCTCCATCCCATCTTCATTGTCTTATTTGTAGGGAAAGGTCTTCTGGATTTGAGGCAAAAAAAAACAAAACACTCCACACACGAGGATGTAATCTGCAAATGGTATAAGACTCAAATATTCACCATTGATTTTGATAGTGATTGGAAGTAGACTAATTGGTCTGAAGTTCTTGAGGTCTGCTTTGTCTCCTTTCTTGTGGATGAGGATAACTATAGAATTACTTTGTTCTGGAATGCGTGTGTACTTTAAGCAGCATGTAAGAGTTTTGCAAAGATGTTTCTACTTTCCTCGGCTTATTTAAAGATTTCAGTTGTAATTTTATCTTCCCCAGGAGTCTTCCCATTCTTCATGGATGTTATTGCTTTTGCCACTTCTTGAAGGACGCAGGGTACATCATCGGTGGTCCACTTCTTGCTTGTCCTCCACTGGATTATGAGCGCTGTTATCTGTGCTTGCATACAATATTCATGTAGAAGTCCTCAACTCTTTATAAGTGCACACTGTTTTAAGTCACTGCTTTGTTTTCTTTAAGCTTATATTGTCTGCAATAGTCTTCACCATATCAGTTACATTTTCTTACATCTTCAGTTATACATTTGCGGCTTGTCTTGCACAGTTCTGCATATTTACATTTTTATTCTCGTGTCTTGGGAATGCTTTATTTCTTGTCGTCTCATTAAATTGTTTTTGTCTCAGATATTTTCATGTCCTGTTTTGTATTGATGCCTCCAGTTCTTCTCTGTGCTTTCAACTACAATCTTTATACTGTAAATTCTTCATAACCATTTGTTAAAGTGTACCCATGAATTTTGAGCAAGCTGAAGAGATTTTTCAGTTCTAGTTGAAATTCTCTGCTGTTATTCTTGAGATAATTGAAAACTGAGTAAAATGAAGACCAAAACAACTTCAGTTTCCCAACTTCACATTCAGATGTAAATCTAAAGAACCAAAATGAGGGATCACTCGTGTCTAAACAGTCTATGACTGTGCCTCAATCCCAATCTAGTTTGGATACAGTCCATTTCCATCTCGACTCCATTCCATGTCCATATCATATATGGATTATTCTTGAAGAATGTATTCATGGCGTAGAATGTTTTACATTCTGAAAATTCTACCATTCAGTCCCCACGTTAATTCCAGTCCCCGTAATCATACTTACCAACTGATGTTTTATCTTTCTGATGGCTTGCAATCTTTGCATTGAAATCTCCCATAACGATCTTAATGACAATTTCCTTTGTTGGTTGATTTCATGGTAGTCTTCATTGCCTGCGTGACTTCATATTGGAGCATACACTTGGATTATTTGAAGCCTGTATCGGTCAACTGAATGACGATTCTGGC
Source organism: Ascaphus truei (assembly GCF_040206685.1). Lineage (NCBI taxonomy): Eukaryota > Metazoa > Chordata > Amphibia > Anura > Ascaphidae > Ascaphus > Ascaphus truei. Next base: position 111,929,638 of record NC_134484.1, on the reverse strand, counting down.
TGCTCTTTCTGATGAGCTTTCATACTCCACTATTTCTCCATCACTTGTTAATAATGAAGCCTACTTCACTGACTCTTCCATTATCTGTACCTCTAATAGTATATATAGGTGTCTGCTTTTGAGCTCAATAAGGTCTTCCTCCTTTCTAACTTCAAGAAGGCCAACACTATTCAATCTTTCAGTTTAGACTTCCAGTTCCTGCAGGGCTGCTTCACTGGAGAGAGAGTCTGGCAGTTGTAGGTAACCAGGTTTAGGTTTGAACTACAGTTTTTGTTTAACCTCCAGGGTTTCTTAGCACAGTCTGCCTTCATCCTGAACGCTGGTCGAGCCCAGGGACATTCTCTCCGGAGAATCAGGGCCCTTGCTTTTTGCCATTAGTCAAAAATAACTAGAGTTCCAGCACTCTCGGACTCAGAGAAAATCCAAAAACTAGGTATATGCCAAAAAAGTAAATAATTTAATATATGCACAAGATAATATAGCACAATTTGGAGTGATGCAGCGCAAATTAATAAACACAGAATCCTACAAGCACGGTGGTGGGGGTGAAAATACACAGGGACACTAGTGGGATAGACACTTGGCAAGGAGAGTGGGGACAACACAAAAAAGGGAGTATGGGGGGGGGGGGGGGGAAGGGTAATCAGGGGGGCAATGTTTCGGGGGGGAGACCCCTTCCCCCAGGTCTATAAAGACCACAAGGTACTTCCTTTAGCCCCGACACCAGCAGCCTGCCAGGGAAAGGAGAGGGAGAGACTTGTTGTCAGAGAACGAATGGTTTGACTCATTTTTCTTATTGCATATATACTCTGGTGTACTCAGGACTTTGCCCGTTTGAGCTTTAAAGTTGCAAATTTTTGTGATTATTGAGTGCTGCTGGTGGCTGGGGTTCAGGGTTAAGTGAAGTATCGGTTGGTCTTTATAGACCTGAGGTAACAGGCCAGAGGAAGGGGTCTCCCCCCGAAATGTTGCCGCCGATTACCCTCCCCCCCATTTGTGTTGTCCCCACTCTCCTTGCCTAGTTTCTATCCCACTCCCTGTCCCTGTGTATTTTCACCCCACCACTGTGCTTGTAGGATTCTGTGTCTATTCATTTGCGCCGCATCACTCCAAGTTGTGCTATATTATCTTGTGCATATATATATTAAATGTACTTTTTTTGGCATATACCTAGTTTTTGGACTTTCTCTGAGTCAGAGAGTGCTGGAACTCTAGTTATTTTTGACTATTGGTTGTGGGGGAATTAGGGTTCTCGTGGTTCCGTAAGCACCCTGCACATCTATATGCATAGTGATTGAGTGAGTGCTGTCTATCCTCTGTGTAGGTTCATTGCTTTTTGCCAGGAGTGGCTCAGTGAGTAAAGACTCTGGCTGACACCGAGATTGCTGCAGGGGAGCCTGGTTCAATTCACCGTGTCGGCTCCTTGTGACCTTGGGCAAGTCACTTTATCTCCCTGTGCCTCAGGCACCAAAGACATAGATTGTAAGCTCTACAGGGCAGGGACCTGTGCCTGCAAAATGTCTCTGTAAAGCGCTGCGTACAATTAGCAGCGCTATACAAGAACATGCTATTATTATTCCAAATTTTGTGGTGGAGGCCTTACTTGCCATGCTGGCCTCATTTGCATATTGGAAAGTACCTTTCCCACTTTAACCTGGTATATTGTTAAAGATTTCATATTATGGCGCACACACACACACACACACACACACACACACACACGTTTTGCAATTATAAAAATACTGTAATTAATTCAATATTATTGCAATAGTGGTGGACTTTAAACATAACATGTGCAATGATTACAATATATATTTTAATGTATTTAAAAAACAAAAAAAAAAAACAAAAGACGTGTGTTCTTTGGTATGTAGCAGAGTCCCCCTCCTTACCTCCGGTGAGGGGGAATGGCTGGATTGCCACACGGAGAGGGGGGAGAGGTGGTGGTGACCGTTTCCCACTGTCGCGCATGCACATTTGCGAACTGAGTGGTGTTCATCTTTAAATGGCTTCAAAAGCCCATAGAGACAACACTCCCCAGAATGCTTTGCAGAAATAGCGCGGCGGTCATCTTGGCCTGGCTCCGCATAGCCTGAAGCAGGACTAAGAGTCCTAGAACCCTAAGGGGGGAGTGAGATCAGGTGGGCTGTCCCAGTCAATGGGATTGAAGCAGCCTGAAAGGAACAGGATATTCTCTGGGACAAGGAGCCAGCGTTCTAAGTGGGACAGAGGCGGCAAGACAGAAGGTAGTGTCCAGGGAGCACTGCTTCCTGGGCTAGGCATAGATACTGCCCCTAGGCCCAAGTTAGGCCCTGAGCCATAGTAGCGGAGTGTTGTAGGGAAGGCCCCAGAGAGGAACCCTTCCGCTTATTGTTATTTCTGTGCCGGCAACACGCGTAGTTTCCTTAGGCATAGGGGGCTACAGAAAATCTTTTTTTTTCCCCCAACAACCACCACTTCTAACAAATCATTAAACCAATGTTATTTGATTACAAAAAAAATCAAAAAAAAAATAAAATATAGGAAGGAAGAAGACTTACTTTTTGAAACCAAATATAAGGTAAAGACTGCGAGGCATCACCAGATATACCTGTTCTTTTAAGATGGCATCCACAATTGTTTTGCTAGCATATTCTGGCTCTAAAATAGGCATGAAACGTGGCCATCTGTAACATATAAAAAAGGTCTTCAACTGAAAAAAAATCCGTGTCACGAAAGTATATAAATTATTATTAGTATTTAAGTACTGTAAGCGGCACAGATTAAAATCTTATACTTCAGGAACCTATCCACACATTATTTAGTAGCATGTCTATAATATTTGCAAGAACAAAGTATGTGCAAACACATGAAACAGAACAGACAGCCTCAAGCATCTAGGTGCAATTTGATATTTGCATGCAATATAAAACAAGAAATATGTTTAACATTGTGAACATTTGACAAACTCGGTTTTCTCCTATTGAAGTCTAATAATTTTTAAGTCTCGTAATGTTACATCTATTTAATATCACAATACTTCCAACTGTAAGTTCTTTGTGATGTGACCTATTTCAATAGTCAATTAAAGAACCCAAACCTGGGACTTGGCAACATGCCTTAAATTAGGCTTTAAAACGAAGCAGAAAGCACCAAGACA